>NC_090762.1:25443418-25636864 GCF_036898095.1 Palaemon carinicauda
AAACAGGTTATTTGACCAAAGGAAAAAACTGAAAGGTTTTTCAATTAAAAAGTTCCTTTAAAATAGAATTTAAAACATTTAAGCTTTGAAAGAAGAATGAACAAAACGTCAGAATCGATTTACTCTTTCTGCAAAGTGAAACCGTGATACTCTCTCTCTCTATCGTAACGATAGAGCGCAAACTGCGTAGCATAAATAAACTAAACGTTAGTTCATCTTTGAAACAGTACGAAAACTATTCAAAGAAAATCTTTCATAAAATATCTATTAAAAAATATTCATTTAATAAGTTTTAAATCATTAGCTCTTTAAAAGCTATTTACGATTGAAAGGGCTCAACGTTGTTTAACTTCGGTTTCCAAGTTAGGACCGCCTACTCTCAGGAAAGGTCGCATATAAACAAATCATTAAAATTTATTTTCATGTTTATTATAAATGGAAAGCTAATCGAAGAGGCCTAATAAAGGCGGTTGAGATATAAAATATATAGAGGAAACTCTATAATTAATTTATAACGTGATAAGATAATTGCTAAAAGCCTAAACACACTTCCGTACTGAGGGAAGGGTCGGCCATTTAAAAGTCAAGGAAAGTCCAAAAAAACAATCCAAAGTCATCAAAAATTAAATATATCCAAAAACGAGTTCAAGATTTAAGTTGAAGATAAAACACCTGTACTGCGAAAGCTCAAACCAAAATGAAGTACTTCACCAAATATGTTAAGAAAACTCCAGGTTCTACAGCGAGTATGAATACGTCTTGTCGTCAACGTCGACAGAGAAGAATTGAAGGTTTTGTTTACATACAAGAGTGGTATCTGGCCGACAGTTGGCGCTGGTGGGCACACCCGCAACCTTCATAGCGATCGCTCGCGAGTTTTTTTGAGTGTGTTTTCTGTCGAGCCGCAGAGTTGCAGCTATTATATATTCACCGGCTAAGTTAAATATTTAAAAGTACATGTTTTCTATGCCTACATCTACATTTACTTGCACGGTATTTTCTTTAAACATTTATCCATGAAAACCGAATACACCCCTTCTCTCACTTTGTTTCACTTACTTTACTATCTTACATAACAAAAGAAATGACCATGCAATATTCATGCTGTGTTCTGAGCCTAATATAAAACTAATCTTCTCTGGAAGCAAAACAACATGTTAAATTTGGAATAACTTTAATTTTTCCTAATTATACAAACCTGAGGTTCTTTACATAGTAGTATCATTTTGGCACTAGCTGAAAACCACCCGCTAAGATTTTGCAAGGTGTAACTACCCTCCACTAGTTAGCGAGAGGGGGGGGGGGGGGAGAAGGGGTAAATCACCACCCCACTCACACTAGCACTAGTAAACACAGTCACTTTGCAATTGCAGCAGGACTTCTGGGGGCAGATGATGGGGGGGACCATACATGTAAAGAGCTTCATGTTTGCATAGTTAGGAAAAATACAAATTATTCCAAATTTGTCATTTGTTCGGGAACTATAGACAAACCTTATGCTCTCTACATACATGACTCACCATAAAACAACTGAATGGAGACATTCCCGGGGTGTCCTTCTGTGCACCGCATGAGCTGTTTAGATGGAGCCCTGACACCTCGGGATCATTAAAGTATGACGGCCTGGGCAATTGGTTCTAACATAGAATTTAGCAATGGGACTTGACCATGATACAGTCCACCCACCTTCGCTTTGGTCTCCCTCTCCTTCTCGTTCCCTGTACCTCCATTTCTATCACTCTCCTCCCAATATACTGTTCATGTCTTCTGATGACATGACCATACCACCTCAGTCTACTTTCTTGTATCTTATCTGATAGTTTTCTAACTCCTGTGGTACCCCTAATTACCTCATTGCGTAACTTATCTCTTCTTGTCACCCCACACATCCATCTCAACATTCTCATCTCTGCCACATACATCTTCTTCTCTTGTCTTCTTTATTGCCCACGTCTCCGCTCCATATATCATTGCCGGTCTCACAACTGTCCTGTGTACTTTACCTTTCAACTTAACCCCTATTTTCCTGTTGCATAGTACTCTACGCACTTTTTTCCAATTCTTTCATCCTGCTTGTATTCTGTGGTTTATTTCTACCCCCAGATCACCAGTCTCTACTACTGTTGATCCTAAATACCTGAAATTTTCAACTCTTTTAAATCTCTCCTTGTAAACTAACTTCCCCATTCTCACCATTTTTCAATCTCAAATACTCTGTCTTTTTCCTGCTCATCTTCAATCCCCTATTTTCCATTTCTCTTCTCCACTCCTCCAGTTTCTCTTCTACTACCTCTTGCCTAGTGCTATACAGTATAACATCATCAGTAAAATGCATACACCAAGGAGACTGATCTCTAATACCTTGTGTTACTACATCCATGACCAGATCAAATAGGTAAGGGCTCAATGCAAACCCCTGATGTAGTCCCACATTTACTGGGAAACTTTCTGTTAGGCCTATACTGCTCTTAACATTTGCTTCTGCCCTTTCATACATATCTTGGGTGATTGTTACGTATTTTTCAGGGACTCTCTTTTTTCTCATACATCTCCACAGCTCCTGACGTGGTACTCGATTGTATGCCTTCTTCATGTCAATAAAGACCATATATAATCCTTTTTGGGCTCAAGCCATGTCGTCCTGATGGAAGTTCCTTAAAGGCAGCTTCCTAGGGTATATTACAACTACGGCGATATTCCCAGAGAATTTACCTTAAGGTACCCAGAATTCTAACTCCTGGAGCGAGTATCCCTAAAAAAGACCTTAGGGATATCGTAAATATCAGTGGACGTATTCTTGACACGCCTCATAGCAATCTATACCCCGAATAGAGTTAACACTTCGTAGGGGTCAAATGGCAAGAAAACGAAAACGAGAAAGAAAAGGGGAGAGCCGTTCGTAAGGCCCTCTCTTCTCCCGTTTCGTAAGCGTGCCCTGCGCCGATTCTGGCGCCATCTGCATTCCTTTTTGCGTAGCTTTACAACTCGGTGTTTTTTCCTGTGTTTCTACCAAATCTTGGATTTACTCTCATATTATGCTTTCTCCAACTTCTTCTGCTTCGGATAAGTTGAGTACTATTTCTTTTATGTATAAATGTAGGCTCTTGTTTAAAATTAAAGTATTTAAAGAGTTATCTTTGATACAAGAGCTGTTGCCTGCTGGAGGCGTCTTGGACGCTGTCGCTCGCTAGAATAGGATTTATTGGTTAGCAAGAGCGACGTTCCCAGCCCCCTGCGCTTTAATATTTAGCTGCTTAGCTTTATTAGGAATTCTGTTATGATGCGTTAGTAGTGCGCCTGGCGAAAGTTTTGCCTAGGCTGACCAACACTAGTCTTCGTAGCCTAGTTATTGGTCCTTGTACTTCCTGCATGATAATTAGTCTTCCAAGTGTGATTTTTATTGCTTAAAGCGTTAGGCAACGTTATACATACAGCCCTTTTCGAGTAATTTCCAAGATAGTATTGGAGTGAGTTTCGGTGATTTAGGTAATCGATTCTCTTAGTGCCTAGGCTAGGTTGTCTTAGGTCTTGATAATATTATCTGTTTCCCCGTTTGCTCCCTTCTCTTCGGGGAAGGGGCAAACCCTTTCCCTCTGTTTAAGCCTTAGGCTTAACTCTAGTGGTTTGTTTGAATTAATTTTCAAATATAACTATGCTGGAGTAGTACTGTACCTTCCTGCTCCAACTGAATTGGTTCAGAGGGGGACAGTACAGCAGTGTATTAGTCTGAGTCCGTGTTGGTCTAGCGTGGGGCAGAGTCTCCCTTGCTGCCTGACACGGGCATAGGAGGTTTATCCTCCTTGATTCACCTTGGAAGGTTTCGGTAATTATGATCCCTTCGCTCGGTGACCCCTCAGACTTGTCCTCTTTGCTGTTCCGGGTTCGGGAGATGTTCCCTTTCCGGAATAGCAATTCCTTCCTTGCCTTGGTTTTAGGGAGGCAGCCAGTAGTGCTGGCCTCCCTCCCTGGATCTCTCTGGCTGAGATGAGCTTTCTTAGTTTGGAATGATCCTTAACCAAGGCAAGGTTGGACAGGACCCTCTGTCCTTCCCTTCTATTTTTCCGTTTCCTTTGTGTCAGTCGTCTCACATCCGTACCTAGCATAGGTTGGGGTGGGGAGCTGACGTGGTCCCCTGTCGGCCGGCAGAGAGTGCCGACCGGCAGAGGCCCTATCCTTTGAGTGCTGCCCGGTCCTTCCTTGGTCCTTCAACCGCTGCCGTCTGTAGTTTCAGTAAGCAGTGGTTAGGAAGCTTGACTTAGTGTCTCCCCTTCCTCTCGGCACTCTTTCGGGTGTCGGGCGCGGAGGTACATAGCCTTTTAGCCCGGCACCCATTCTGTTGTCTTCTCTTGTGTTGTCCTTGCCGTCTGCCGGCCTAGTGGCCGGCCGTCGGTAGGGGGGTGTTCGCTAGTTCTCTTGCTGTCGGTCGGCGGTGGTCTTATGCCTTTGCTGGCCGGTCTCCTTGCTCACCTGCCGGCCGCTTTGAGTGGCGACCGGCAGCCGGGCGCTACCTGGGGTGGATGCCAGCCGGCAGGGTTTACTCACCGCTGCCGGGCCGGCCTGCTACATCACTCGGTTGGCCGGCTACTAAGAGTGATGGCCGGCAGCTGGGTGCCAACCGGGTAGCTATGGACCGGCAACCACTACCGACCGGTTCAGGCATAAGAACTGGAGTTCTCCCCCGTCTGGGTGATCCTAAGTTGCATACTTGAGACCTACCTTTGGGAAAAGGGGTGGGGGTGCTGACCGGCAAGAGCCGGCCGGCACACCACCCTCATGTACTGTATCAGTTCTTCCCTGTTTAGTGTCTTCTACCAAGGGAGAACATGATATAGTAGGTTACAACACTGTCTTTTCTAACTTACTTGTGTTGCCTTGTGCAGTCACTTGGTGTTGCCTTACAGGGATGAAAAGAGAACTCTTTTCATCTTTAGCCAGAATGGTAAAATCTTACCTTAGGTGTGAGCTACACCTAATTTCCCTCGGGAAATATGATCTTTGGTTATTCTAGCAAAGACTAACCATTTGATTTTAATGGCTGGTGGGCTTCCACAGGTGATTGTGGGGGATTCACAAGTATGTGTCTTTTCCTTATTCTTTGTGGTCTTCCACGACCCGTTGTTGTTGGCCTTACAGATAAGAAAGTGAGTTCTTTCTTGTCTACTATCCGGTATTTTAAAATCATTCCTTAGGGGGGGCTACACCTTCTTCCTTCGGAAATTTTCCATTGGTTAATCTGGCATAGATTAACTATACGATTTTATGATTTGGAAGGCTACAACAATTGGGTGTGCGGGAAATACAAGGATGTGTCTTTCCGTTTTGTTATGCTACTGTGCATATCCAGTGATACGTAGTTCACTTGATACTCATGGAAATTTTTTCTCTTTACAGGAGGACCATCCGTAGTGCGGATGTATTTCTGCAACGTCCGCAGTAGGGCTTCTGCGGACATGGTTCTGAAGGAGGCGTGTGGCATGCGCTGTCTCCACGGATGTTCTCCGGTATTGGGTTCCCCAGGTATGTTTCATATGCACTAACCTATCTATTGAGGTTTTTTCTTTTCGCTTCGCTCAAAATCCGTTTTCGTCTCCCCTACAACGGTGGATTCAAGGGATATAGCTAGGGAGAAGCTTCGTACCTGGGTGAGGGGCTTTCAGAAGATTACCTCTGGACCTTATCTTCCAAATGAGAAGATGAGGGCTTTCTTTTCCTAGGGCATCAACTGTTACAGTGATTCCCCAACCTCAAGAGGAGGTCCCCTTAATTCAGATCCCGTGGATGCTGAAGTCACGGTCGCCTTGCTTAGCATCCAGTTGGACGACAGGATGCCAGACGTGTCCGAACGTCTGGAGGAAGACCTCCTGGCAGAAGGCCAGGATGAAGTTCGAGCTCCGGACAAGGTAGCGGAAGAGGCCGAGAGAGGTCGGCTGCTCCGGTTCAGGTCCTTGAACCTGCTCCCTCAACATCATCTGCTCTCGCAGTAGAGCAGGCCCTCCCTCCATTGTTGGCTCGATCCAACAAAGGCAGAGGGAGAAGAATGGGAAGGCAGCTGCATTGTAACTGCAGGGGCACATCCGGACTGCTAGGTCCGGTGGAAGGAGGTACCAGCTTCAAAGGAAGAGACAGAGCCGAAGGAGGTCGTAGTGATAGACCATGCTAGGCTCATGCCTTGCTTTCTTCTTCGATGAAAGAGAGGGGCTTCATGAACTCAAAGGTAGCTGTATTTGAGTAAGAGGCTCCCTTCCTTTGTGTCCTCTCCTGCCACAGCCTTCCCCCTTTTTTCGCTGAAAGGGTTTGCGGCGGTTTTGAAAACAGTCGAGGCTGGCAAGCCTTTCCCCTCCCTGGTGGAGTGTAAACCCTTGTTGCTGGCCTTTAGAAAGGAAGATTTAGTAAGCAAAACAAGGACTGGAAGGACGTCCATCTTACCTTCTCAGTCCAGATGTGGGAGGCGGATTTTGCCGGATGCCGGTTCGGCGAGATCCTCTCTAAGCTGTCTGGCCTTCTTTTGCGGAGAGAACTCTAGACAAAAGAAAGACTGGCTGCCTCTTTGTCTCTTCAGTCCACGTTTGAGACGATGACAAGTGATCCCAAGGTCCATGAAACGTTCATGGTTGTGATCAAGACTCATCTGGCCACTGTGACGAAGGATCTCTACAGCTCCGTCAGGGCGAAGAGAACCTGTAGGGAATTCGTGTTCGCCCGGGCTACGATGAGGCACGAGCCAAGGAAACTAATCTCCTCCAACAGTTGGGACAAAGACCTTTTCCCTAGTGAGTCGGTCAAAAAGGTTGATAGGGCCGCCACGGACGATAGAAATCTTCTCCAGGAGTGGGGCCTGTCTACCAAGAGAAATTCTTCCCCGGATGGGGTCCCCAACCTTGGAGGAAGACTAAAAGGATTAGGATACTTTCTCGGCCAGCTAAGCCAAGTAGACATCAGCAGCAACGGCATTTGCTGATGCCCTCAGTGCCCCAGATGGTGGCAAAAACCCCGACCACACTTCAGTGGGTTCCCCAATTCGTGTCGACACAGTCTCCGGCATTCAACCCATCGTTCGAAGGTCAGTCAACTGCCTGTCGAACAAGCCTAGAGGAGCAGCCAGAATTTCGTCTAGGCGCCCCTCAAGGAGAAGGGGTTTCATGGGTGGTCGAGGTCAGAGAGGCAAGACCTCAGGACAACAGTCCGAGCGAGATGATATTGGTAGAAGGGAGTCTCCAACGCTTTTGGGATCGGTGGACCTTCGATCCCTGGGTCCACAGCCTACTCAAGAAGGGACTGGGCTGGAGCTGGTACAGCACTCCATCCCCATACCTTCGGCGTTTTTCCGATACTCCACCCCCGTTCTGGAGGAGTTCATTCATGAACTGTTAGAGGAAAAGTGATCCGAAGGGTAAAGTCCATCTAATTCCAAGGGAGGCTGTTTTGTGTTCCCAAGAAAGACTCGGAAAACTCGGAGTCATTCTGGACTTGTCGCCACTTAACAGGTTCATAGCGAACTACAGGTTCAAGATGCTAACAATACAACACATAAGGACCTTACTGCCCAAGAGGGCATTTACCGCCTCCATAGTTTTGTCAGACGCCTATCGGCACGTTCCAATCTATTGTCGATTCCCCTCCTACCTAAGGTTAAGGCTACAACGAAGACTATACATCTTCAAAGCCATGCCTCTCGGGCTTAAAATAGCCCCAAGGACTTTCACGATGCTTGCGAACGTAGTTCTCAGTCAATTACGCCTAAAGGGAATTCAGGTGGTAGCCTACCTGGATTTTGGCTGGGGTGGGCAGCACCCAGGACAGAATGCTTGCAAGCTTCCCTGTATGTGATCCATTTCCTAGATTATCTAGGCTTCAAGATCAACAGGAAAAGTCTCAACTTCCTCCATCTCTAAGTTCCGGTGGGTGTGAATCCACTGGGACCTAATGTCACACCGTTTTCTCCGTCATGGCGGAGAAAAGAAAGGAGATAGCTGGTTCTGTCAAGAGACTTCGAGATTCCGTATGGATATCAGATGCGAACTGGAGAGTGTACTGGGGTCTCTCCAGTTTACTTCGGTGACAGACCCGGTGCTAAGAGCACAGCTAAAGGATGCAACCGGAGATTGGAGTAGTTATGCATCAGATGCGCGAAGAGATCTGAGAAGACCAGTTCCGCTTCGTCGAAATACTCTTCTCAGGCCTTGGTCCCAAACCAGACTCCTTAGGAAGTCGGTTCTTCTTCATCCACCTCCCCCGTCGGTGACGAGTCACTCTGACGCCTCGAAGGAGGGATAGGGAGTTCACTCTCATCAGAAAAAGGCCCAAAGGTCTTGGTCCAGTCTATTCAAGACCCCTCACAGTCATTTTCGAGAGACTATGACAGTCCTTCTTTCCTTAAAGAAAGTCTCCCCGCATCGCTCGATCCACATTAGGTTGGTGCTGGACAGCGGGGGAGTTGTGAGATGCTTGAATCGACAAGGATCAAGGTCGCCACCTCTCAACCAGGTGATGTTGGCCATCTTCCGATTTGGGGGAAGAAGAAATGGTACCTGTCAGCAGTTCACCTTTAAGGAGTCCGCAATGTGACAGCGGACGCTCTATCCAGGTTCACACCGATAGAGTCGGAATGGTCCCTAGACGCAGGACCATTCTCCTTCATTCTGAGTCAAGTCCCAGAACTGCGGCTAGACCTCTTTGCGACGAAAGACAACAAGAAGTTGCCCCTGTATGTGTCCCCGTACGAGGACCCCTTGGCGGAAGCAGTGGACGCGATGTCCCTCGACTGGAGCAGATGGTTCAGGATTTATCTGTTCCCTCCTTACAACCTTCTGTTGAGGGTCCTCAACAAACTGAGATCATTTAAGGGAGTAGCGGCAGTAGCGGCCCACAAATGACCGAACAGTGTGGGGTTCCCTCTGGCATTGGAACTACGATTGGAGTTTCGACCGCTACCAGATCCAGTTCTGACCCAGTGAGTCCAGAAGTCAATTGTCTGCGCTTCATCACAGAAAACCCGGACCCAGCAGCTCATGATTTCTTTCCTTAACAGGTGAGAAAGTGTTTCGGGATTTCGAAAGCCAGCATGGACTTCCTAGAGGATTATAAGTGCAAACCTTTTATAAGGCAATATGAGTCATCTTGGAGAGAATGGGTAGCCCTTGTCAGACGAAGATTCCGCAGGAGATCACGACGGACTTCTGCTTGTCTTTCTTCATCCATCTCCTTGGTTATGGATCGGTAACTAACACGATTTTATCACGTAGGCCTGCTTTCACAAGACCCATTCTATATGCCTTCCAGGTCGACCTCGCTAACGAGATCTTTTATAAAAGTTCCGAAAGCCTGCGCTAGGCTCAGACCTTTAGCACCTCCAAAGCCCAATTCATGGTCTTTAGAAAAGTTCTTCATGTTGCTTCACTGTTGAACAATAAGGAGTGTGCGTTAAAGGATTTGACCCATAAGTTATCCTCCTTTTTGCACTCGCGTCCGGGGCCAGGGTTAGTGAGATCATACCCCTCTCGAGAGAGGAAGGTCGTGTTCAGTTCCTGGATGGGTGAACTGAACCTATTTCCGGATCCTACGTTTCTCACCAAGAACGAGTTACCCACCATCAGGTGGGGTCCCTGAAGAATCTGCCCTCTGAAAGAAGATGCATCTCTATGTCCAGTAGAATGCCTAAAGGTCTATCTTCGTAGAACTTCAGACTTCAAGGATGGCCATCTGGCCAGGGGAGAAACGTCAGGATCAAAATCTATTACTGAAATAACTCAGGGCGAAAATCACATATCTTATTCGCAGAGCGGATCCTGACTGTTCACCCACAGGTCATGATCCGAGGAAAGTTGCTTCATCCTTAAACTTCTTTAGTTGTAGGGATTTTGGACATCTTCGTTCGTACACTGGCTGGAAGTCTTCCAGTGTTCTTTCGTCACTATGCGAAGCAAGTGCAGCAACTAAGAGGTTCTGTGGTGGCAGTGGGTTGCGTCGTTAACCCTGCTGTTTAACTCTGCGAGGAACAGTAGCTTAATTGGGACAATTAATTCCAGGGTGAGTATGTAGTCACATGTTGTACTACAAACTATGTGAGGGTACTGGGTGACCCACGTTGACTGTTCCACTTTCAAAGGTGAACCCAGCATAAGTGCAAACATGCGTGCCGAGCGTTTCTAACGCTAATGTGACTGATTAGTAAAACAGACTTTTGACTTGATACTTTGGTATCTTAAAAGTGGCTCCAATGTTTTTTCTTTCAGACAAACAAGTTGCTGTTTACTATCATACTTATGCTTAAAGTTTTAGTTATCCTCCTCTTATATATAGATATATATATATATATATATATATATATATATATATATATATATATATATATATATATATATATATATATATATATATATATATATATGAGTGTGGTTAACCTGTTGGTTTATTGTCTGTCAATAAACTGGTTCTTGAGAACCTTGCGTCTCCTTCACCTGTGAGCATTCATTCTATGTATATTTACCCGGGGATAATTCTAATAGAATGTTCCCTTATGCAAGCTAATATTGCATTGGTTTATGCTTCCCCTTAGCTGGAGGACTCCATCCCATAAAGGGTTGGTGGCGGATTTACGAGTTTCCTCCTAAGCGGATATGAACCTTTGTCCAATACGTGTTTTGAGCGGAGGACTGGTCGATATTTCATATTGACACAGTGATTCTTTTCGAACTTCGCTTTACCCAGTATGGGGTGAGACCACTATACTCGCTTGCCTGGGGTTCATACTTAGATATATGTACTCTTCGAGACTTTCCCAGAGTCTAGTAAGACTCTTCCCTGTTGGGGGCAGGAAGCTCTATCATGGTTTATGATTAGTTGAAAAGATGTATGACGGTAACATCTTAGGTCTCTAGGTCGCGTCGACTGGGGGAAATACTTCTGAGGAGTACGGCACATTTTGAGAATCCACAGATACAGTAATGCTCTGGTATACTTCCATCAGGACGACATGGCTTGAGCCCAAAAAACGGATTTTGAGCGAAGCGAAAAATCTATTTTTGGGTAAGATGGCCATGTCGTCCTGATGGACCCGCCCTTCCCTTTCTATGAAAGGGCCGTAGGACCCCTCCCTACATACAGTATCTGTAGCACCTCGTGTTTCGCTACAAGGAATGCAGATGGCGCCAGAATCGGCGCAGGGCACGCTTACGAAACGGGAGAAGAGAGGGCCTTACGAACGGCTCTCCCCTTTTCTTTCTCGTTTTCGTTTTCTTGCCATTTGACCCCTACGAAGTGTTAACTCTATTCGGGGTATAGATTGCTATGAGGCGTGTCAAGAATACGTCCACTGATATTTACGATATCCCTAAGGTCTTTTTTAGGGATACTCGCTCCAGGAGTTAGAATTCTGGGTACCTTAAGGTAAATTCTCTGGGAATATCGCCGTAGTTGTAATATACCCTAGGAAGCTGCCTTTAAGGAACTTCCATCAGGACGACATGGCCATCTTACCCAAAAATAGATTTTTCGCTTCGCTCAAAATCCGTTTTCTGTTTCTCCCGATATTTTTCTATCATCTGCCTCAAAGCAAATATTGTTTCTACAGTCCCTCTTCCTGGCATGAATCCAAATTGTTCCTCGCCAATTGTTGTTTCATCTGAGTCTCTTCTCAATGATCTTCTCCCATATTTTCATAGTATGGCTTATCAGCTTTATGCCTCTGTAGTTGCTACATTCCTCGATGTCTCCCTTCCCCTTATAGAAGGGAATGATTAGGCTTCTTCTCCATTCCTCTGGCATCTTTTCCTGATTGAAGATCTTCTGTGTCAGGTCCCACAAGATATCTATGCCTTCCTCTCCAAGACTCTTCCATACCTCTACTGGTATATTATCCGGTCCTGCAGCTTTACTATTTTTCATCTTCTTTACTGCTTGTTCTACTTCTCTTCAGTCACTCCTATGGTAACTGTATCGTTTGGGGGTCCATCTTCAAATACTGTTCTTGGGTTCTCCTCATTCAATAGTCCTTCAAAATAAGTTTCCCAACTTCTTTTAATTTCATTCTCTTCTGCTAGAACTATGCCATTGCTATCTTTTCTTTGCTTTATCTGTGTCAGGTCTTTAGATGCAGCATCTCGAGCCTTAACAATTTGTAATATTTTCTTCTCTCCTCCTGGTGTTTCCATCTCTTTATAGACTTTATTTAATGTCTCTGCCTTTGCCTTTGCTGCTGGTCTTCTTGCTTCTTTCTTTGCTTGTTTATAGTTTTCTTTATCCTGCTCTTGTCCTGATAGATCTACCTTCTTACTGTATGGTAAAATGCTTACACGTATACGTAGCAGTGGTGAAGGGGTAAGAAAAAAAAAGGATTGTAAAAATGTACTTAGAAGCAAAATTTGGAGGTTAGTAATTATTATTATCATTATTAGTTAGGATATAACCGTAGTTAGAAAAGCCGGATGCTATAAGCCCAAGGGCTTCAACAGGAGAAAATAGCCCAGTGAGGAGAGAAAGCAAGGAAATAAATAAACTACAAGAGAGGAATAAACATCAAAATAAAATATTTCAAGAACATTAACAACATTAAATTAAAGCCTTCACAAATAAAAACTTAAAAAAAAACAAGAGGAAGAAAAATAAGAAAGAACAGCATGCCTGACTGTATCCTCATGCAAGAGAACTCTAATCCAAGACGGTGGAGGGCCATGATACAGAGCCTGTGGCACTATACAAGACCAGACAACAATGGCTTGATTTTGGAGTATCCTTATCCTAGAAGAGCTGCCTACCATATCTAGAGAGTCTCTTCTACCCTTACCAAGAGGAAAGTAGCCAATGAATAATTACACAGCAGTCATTAATCCCTTGAACGAATTGCTTGGTAATCTCCATGTTGTCAGGTGTATGAGGACAGAGAATGTGGTAAGAATATGCCAGACTATTCGGTGTAGGTGTAGGCAAAGACAAAATTATCCGTAACCAGAGAGAGAGGGATCCAATGTAGTACTGTCTGGTCAGTCAAAGTACCCAATAACTCTAGCGTTAGTATCTCCACGGGTGGCTCGTGGGACAACGTAAAATAATTTTGAAAATTAAGAAGACAAAATGCAAAGATGCTACAAAACAGAAGTAGGCAACAAAAAGGCTTTAACCCCATAAGCTATGTTGATAATGGTGCCCTTATATTTGGAAAATGTGATGAAATATTTTTAACATGAAGTGATGTGCCATAAGAATAAATTTGAATACCTGATAATGAATACTGATGTTGGGTAGACCCAATGATGACAACAGTTTTGAAGATGCGTCTCTTGTCAAGTTTGATGCTGCTTCAACTCCTGCCTCCTGATCCTTCTTGACTTCATCATCACTTAACCTTGATTCCACAGTAACAAAAAACAATTTTGAGAGTTCTGGATACACGCTGCTTATACAGCATTCCAGATGGAGTGATAAACTTATGCTATCCATTTCATCACCATCATCCAGCTGAAAAAAATGTTGTCCGTAAGTTTGGAAGTTTCTCTATGAATAAGACATATACAAAGCATATATATATATATATATATATATATATATATATATATATATATATATATATATATATATATATATATATATTTCATATTCTAAAGCAGATTTATTTACTGTGTTGTAGTGTATACTTTACCCAGCAGTATATAACAGTACTCATTTACAAACAAATATTTCAGTATTGTAAACTACAGCATCAGAAATGGATCGCCTCAATTATGATGTGATCTATTTCTGATGTCATAGCATACAAGGTAATTTACAGTAGAGTATTTTATTGTTTATTTTACCTAATATTTATAATAATATGTACTGCATTATATATTTGACTGCACTGTGTGTGTTTTGTGTATTGTAGATATTTGAGAGAGAGAGAGAGAGAGAGAGAGAGAGAGAGAGAGAGAGAGAGAGAGAGAGAGAGAGAGAGAGAGAGAGAGAGAGAGAGAGAGAGAGAGAGAGGAACTAATAAATGAACTGTATGGAACCTGTGATATCCTATAATATTTATATATATACTGTGTATATATATATATATATATATATATATATATATATATATATATATATATATATATATATATATATATATATATATATATATATATATGTATGTATGTATGTACGTATGTATGTATGTATGTATGTATGTATGTATGTATATATATATATATATATATATATATATATATATATATATATATATATATATATATATATATATATATCATCTACTTTTACAATACAACAAGCAGCCTTACCTTTGCGAAAAGAAGTGAATAAAACTCATGCATGATATCTCCAGCCTCCATTAACAAGATAGAACGAACAGCTTTGCAATGTCGATCAAGCTGGTATTCTTTGATCAAAACATCTGTAAGCTTTGAATTTAATTCATTTTGCTTCTCTATAATTAAAGGACGCATTGAGGCAGAAAAAATACCAACTACTGACACAGCTCTTGGGACACTTCTTATGGCTTCTATCTTCCTGTAGAAAAAGAAGACTCTACATTAATGCATACTACAAAGAAAGATGAATTAGTTGAGTACATTTTACATTATATAACATTTTATTTTTTCATTTAAAATTGTAATAACAACACTAGGCAGTAGGTTGGCCAGGGTGCCAGCCACACGTTGAAATACTACCAATAGAGTGTTATTGGGTCCTTTGACTGGCCAGACAGTACTACATTGGATCCCTTTCTCTGGTTACGGCTCATGTTGTCTTTGCCTTCATATACACCAAATAGTCTGGCCTATTATTTCAATATTCTCAGCATCTCAAACATCTGACAAGGCTGGGATTACCGAACGATTCCTCTTTGCTCAAGGAGTTAACTAATGTAATTCAATTGTTCAGAGGCTACTTTTCTCTTGGTAAGGGTATTAGTGTGTCTTTAGCGATGGTAAGCAGCTCTTCTAGGAGAAGGACACTACAAAATCTGAACACTGCTTCTTAACTAAATTTATTATCTCTTTAGTTTGTTTTGCGAATTTTAGATCATAAGTGAGTTCAGGATTTGGTAATTGCATCTAAACCCTGTCTCCAGGTTTTTCTCAGTAGCAGGTTTTTCTAGGGATAAGACTCATATTTTATAGGTGAAGGATGACACTCCAAATCATCGTAGCTTGAGGCGTCTCTGAAACTGGGATAATAGTTCCAAGAGAATCGACATCTGTTAGATCTGTGCCAGCGCTCACGGGGGAGGGGGGGGGGGGCCTTGTAGGGTTAGCTTTAGTCCAGCTGTCAAGGTTACAAGGAGTACCTAATTCATCTCTAACATCCTTTCTCAAGCTGTAAACACATTAAGGCGGTGGTATTCCTGGGGAAACCTCTTTCCCGCTCAAAATGTTGAGATGAAAGATGGGTTTCTTTCACCAGATTTGGCCTGTTACCAGCAAAACTCATCAACTGAAAAGCCCCTGCGTTTTCTTAGGTGCAGGCTTCTTCAACCCCTCTTAGTCAGGTTGACTCTTAAATCAGACTGCAATTCCATTGTAGGCGAAGGGTGAAAGGTTTCTTTCCTATTTTCACCTTTCAAGCTTCGTGAAGGGGAATCCAAAGTAGACGATCATTGTATGATCATCATTCATTATGTGGGGCCATAATTTAGACCACCTCCCAGACTATTTAGGGAGGATGTCTCAACCTTGAAGCATTCCGGAGTAAAGTTCTGTCCTTCAAGAATACTGTACCCTGGGATTGGTTGTAAGCTTGTCTTGCGAATGAAGAAAATTCTTCACGCTCAGAAAGGTTGCCACAAAGTAGCCTGACTACTATTCAAATTAACTGCATGCCAAGTAATACAAACAGGATAGAACTGTCTGGGAAGATTTGAATGTAGAGAATGATAAGAATTATGAAAAATCTTATGCATGTTAATTGAACGATGGTGCCAAGATTAACCCTTTTACCCCCAAAGGACATACTGGTACGTTTCACAAAAGCCATCCCTTTACCCCCGTGGGCGTACCGATACGTCCTTGCAAAAAAATGCTATGAAATTTTTTTTTTTTTTTTCATATTTTTGATATTTTTTTGAGAAAATTCAGGCATTTTCCAAGAGAATGAGACCAACCTGACCTCTCTATGACCAAAATTAAGCCTGTTAGAGCAATTTAAAAAAAAGTATACTGCAAAATGTGATGGGATAAAAATAACCCCTTGGGGGTTAAGGGTTGGAAATTTCCAAATAGCCCGGGGGTAAAAGGGTTAATATCTAGATCATGAATAAGAAATTTAATAGACCTTAAATTCCTGTCCAACAAATTGAGATGACAATCAGCAGCTGAACACCAGACAGGAGAACAATACTCAAAACAAGGAAGAATGAAAGAATTAAAACACTTCTTCAGAATACATTGATCACAGAAAATCTTGAAAGACTTTCTCAAAAAGCCAATTTCATGTGCAATTGAAGATGACAGAGACCTAATGTGTTTCTTAAAAGTAACTTTGCTGTTGAGAATCACACAAAAAATTTAAAAGACATACATAGTTAAAGAAACATTATCAATAATGAGATCTGGATGCTGAGGAGCCACTGTCCTTGATCTACTTACAATCATACTTTGAGTTCTGTTAGGATTCAACTTCATACCCCCATGATTTGCGCCATGTACTAATTTTAGCTAAATCTCTACTAAGGGCTTCAGTATCACCAGATCTACATTCAGGAGATGGAATTGATGCAAAGAGTGTAGCATCATCTGCATATACAACAAGCTTGTTTTCTAGTCCAAACCACATGTCATGTGTATATAGTATGAAAAGTAAGGGGCCAAGAATGCTACCCTGAGGAACACCAGATATTGCATTCCTATATTCACTATGGTGCCTATCAACAATAACTTTTAGCGATCTATTTCTTAAAAATTCAATAATGATGCTAAGAAACAATCCCCCCTCTCCTAACTGTTTGAGTTTGAAAACAAAGGCCTCATGATTTACAAGGTCAAAGGCAGTACTAAAATCAAGGTTAATCATACAAACTTCCTGACCACAATTAAAGGATTTCTGTACAGCATTGGAGATTGTAAGAAGGGCATCACAAGCTCCAAGGCCTTTACAAAAACCAAATTGCAAAACAGGGAACAGATGATTATCTTCAGCAAACCTATCAGGACTTTTGCCAAAAGACGCTCAAAACTTTAGATAATATGGGAGTTATGGAAATTTGGCAGTAATCAGTTGGACTTGAGCTACCACAAACATATTTACAAAGTGGAGTAACATTACAGATTCTCCAACAAATGCTAAAAGCTTCTCTTCTTTCTAATTTGCGCAAAGTAACATAACCTTGGAGCTAATAAATCTGCGGTCTTTATAAAAAAACAAAGAAAAAATACCATTTGGCTCTACACCTCTATAAGCATCAAGGTATATCAGGAGAGCTTCAATTTCGCGAGATCGAAAAGCTAAACTAGTTAGTTTAGCCTTACAAAAACAGGAATGAGAAAGATCAATTTTCTCATTACTCTGTTTACAGTACTGTCAAATATATCAGCCAAAAGGGGAGGGAGTCCACTCTGTACAGTATTTACATGGAGATTCTCTTGAACGTCTCTTATCTAGGAAAGAGGGACAAGGTAGATGTGTGTGTCTGCTCGACTCATAAGCATGCCACAATAGTTGATATCCCGGGCTAGGCAAAAACATAAAACTGAGATTTACGAGCTGTAAGCACACACTCGTAACTCAGTTATTGAATAACCACTCAAAATGACTGTGAATTCAGAAAAACACAATTCAAGAGAGCTAAACACTAAAAGGGTAAACGAGATGAATGCAAAGAAACTATTCTAAGGAGGAAGTGAGAGCACAATCTTCAATTTGCAACCAGCAGTGTTGTGGAGAGATTCTGTGAGCTAGCTCCTGATTGCTCCTTGCGCATGGACTGTGTTTACCAGCACAAAGCATGACACAACCAAAATTTTGACTAGTCGGTCGTAAAAAACATGATTAGTAGTTACCCCATATAAATAACTCAGAAGTATGAATCCACGTAGCAATAAATTGCAAATAAAACTCAGATGGGTGATGCTCCAACAAAAAAAGTTTAAATTTACAGTCACATGGAATTGAAACTGACATATTTCAAAGCAAAATATCAATATATAATCATTACTTATTTCTATACCTAAACACCTATTATTCAAAACTTACGTGTCAAGATAATTTTCAAGTTTAACAGGGGTATCTAGATCATCAGCTTCTAGATCATTCATAAGAAGAAGAGGATCTGCATTGGCTAATATATCCTGGATGTGTGAAATATCTTCTTTCTGTTTGTCTGTTAAATGTGGGTTTTCCTGAGAAATCTTCTCTTCACAAATATTGATGGAAGCACTTTGTAACGGATCATTTAAAATACCCTCTTCATTACTTTTGATTATTTTGCAGTCACCAGTACATATATCTTCACTGATCATTTTCGTTACATGATCTACAAGCACCTCTTCCAATGGTTTTTCTGTCAACATAAAACAAACAGTACATGTAAAAATCTTGTTTTAAAGATATTGAACCAGTGGCAAGTTAATTTGCACAATGATACTTAGATTGTACGAGAGAAATTTTGATTGCACCACTTAAAACACTACAACCTCTAGTTATTTTTTATTATTGACTCTTGTGACTCACACAAGTTCTGCAATTTTAAGTAAAGTATGGGTTACATACAGTTTGCTATAAAATAAATGGAAGATTACTTTAATGAATAAAAAACAAATTTTAGCATTCAGACATCATTCATATAAAACCATGAATTATGGTCTCCATATATTCTAGAGACTTAAATACAATTGGCAATAGAATAGTAGTAGTAATGGTGCACATACAGATATCTAGCAAAAGTTAAAAACACTTTTTTGATAGCATACTGTATTATATAAGAAAAAGACCAAATTAAAAAATAATTGTACAAAATGACAAAAAAGCAAAAGCTAAGAATTAAATATTTACTAATAAGTACATAGCCTGCAAAAAAGCTTATAAGCTACCAAGAAAATTTTTAATGTCATCCCTTAAACATAATCTACCAAACAAAAAAATGTAACGGTCAACAACCACTATAAAAGAGCTATCTTCGGGAGCAAAAACTTTCATTATGTATGAGGGGAAATAATCTGAACAACATTAACTACTTGGCTAAGGGACATAATCCAATAAGTGATCACCTAAAAACAAAATGGTAAGTAAAAAGATAAAATGAGACAGAAAACTTTCAGTTACTACATTAAAGTAATTCAACTGCTCTTTTGTACAATCAGTGAAAAATGACAAATTTGGAAATAATTTATATTTTTCCTAACTACAAACCTGGAGCTCTTTACAGTAGACATATGTTTCGACAATAGCTGAAAACAGCAGTTAAGCATTCTACGAGGAGTAATTACCCTTCGCTAGTTAGTGGGGGAGCAGGGGAGTTGACCGACCACCCCGCTCACACCTGCACTAGTAAACAACCGTCACTTTGCAATTGCGGCAGGACTTTCAGGGAAAGTGAAGGCAGGACCAGTATGTGTAAGGAACTCCAGGTTTGAATAGTTAGGAGAAATAAAAATTATTTCCAAATTTGTCATTTGCTCAGACACTATAGACAATCTATTATGCTTCTTATAGTGAAGACTCACTCCATGGTGGATGTAAGTCCAATAACCAACTGGCTGGTGATTGACCTGGGGTCGATACTCTCTGCTCCGCACAAGCTGTTTAGAGGTCATCCTGATACCTTGTTAATCCTTAGGTTAATGGCCTGAGCAATCCGTGCAAGGTGTAAAAATTTAGCAATGTGACTGACCAGGTAAGCGTAATTCTAGAGCTAAACTCCATACATAACCTAGACATTACCCAGCTTCACCTCGTTTGGAGGACGAGGACATAAATATATATACATATATCAGGTTACACAAGGGACTATGGTACCCACCTGCAGTTAGAGGAGGTCGGCTCGCAGAGTTCCTCGGATGTTGAGCACCAAGAGAGGGGAGAATGAAGCAGGAAGCAGCCAGTCAGTCACACATTCATTCTAGACTTACTCACGTTAACATCTGCCCTCAACCGACTGCTACGTGTTCAACACTAAAGCTGAGGTGTTATTAACCATGTGTCTAGGCAGATGCAGGTAGTTGGCGGAGAACGGGGTTTGCCGTTTTCAAATGCCTGCTTGCAGGACCTGTCACATAGAAATCCCTCTTGAATGCCCGGAACATGCTGATGAGCTCGGGGTCGATGATCAGACTGTGAGGGGAGTTTCTGCCCAAAGACCCCATTTCCTCCCCTGTGGAATGATGGGAATCCCTCCTATCCTCTCCCAGGTAGGCTCCGGGCCAATAGTCGATACTTTGGTAGCCAGATTCTTCTGATACCTCAAGGACCTCTGAGGAGAAGGAACTCTGGGATGGCACAAGGAGAAACCAGGCACAGTAGAACTGCGCCTCGGGTCCGAAGGGCCTCCACTCCCCTTGGAGGAACTGAATACTGCCAGTAGGATGATCAGAGTATCTGGAGGTGGGACCAATGGAGGAGGGTTGGCCTGTCCTGTGACTGCCGGGACAAGGACCAGGAACCATGGAGCCCCCTTCAAGAATGGGACTTATCCCAAAGGGGCCCCTTGAGAGGGTTTCCTTAACTTCGGTGTTGAGTCAAGGACTGGTAGGATATGCTCAGCTTCCCTAGGGAAGCGAATGCCTTCAAGGTGGCTATCACGTTGAACAGTGAGGAATCAGTTCCCCCCAGCCCGAAGACCAATGGTGAGGTGAGCACTGGTAGGGTGAAGGCTAATGTGGCACGCTAGAGCGCACAACCTCATCAGTTTTCACATGTAAGGTGTAATCCACATGTGCTTGCCCAGCTACCTGCGCGTTGCGCGCTAGAAAAGTAGGGTTCACCAGAGCTCGCATAGTCAACCTCTCCAGCACTCATGAGCCCAGATGGGAAGACCTGTCAAAAGTGAACAGGGTGCATAGGGCCTAGTAGAGGTAGAGAGAGCTCCCCTATCAGGCATCAAAGGCTTCCCCACTTGCGCGTCATAAAGAGAGACTCTCCTGCTTGTCCTATCCCCTAAAGGTGACAGGCGAGCTTCATTCCTATCCAGCAAGGGCGAGGAAGGAAGGCCCTATGCAGAGTGCTTGCGCGCAAGCAGAAAAGCAGGTTCTACCTCCAGATAAGTGGAAGCCAAAGGCGCAAGTTCCTAAGAACCTGGCCTTACATGGTGGCAAGCATTACATTGTATCCGACGAACATGACGGCAAGGAGGGATTGCGGGCAACCGCCTGACTCTCGTTGCCCAGCTCTAATATAATAATAGACTTTTGTATTGAAAAAAATTATAATTGTTATTGTCTTTATTTATTATTGTGCCCTAATCCCATCTTAAAAATGTCCCAAATGTATTTTCATTTCAGGTGATGCAATGCCCAACTCCCAGTAGGGCCCAAAGGTTTTGATTTCCCTAGGACTTTAACCAAGGAGGTAGTGTATAAACCCCGTATCTACAGATGTGACGGGTACTGTGTTAAAGGTATGGAACATGAATCTGAACTGTTAGTGATTACTATCATGCCTAATGTGATTGTAGTGTCAAACATTAGAAAATGAGATCAAAATTCAAGGTGTGCGGCTATGTGTATCTCGGCAGTCACAACTACAAAAGTGACTATTGGCAAAGGATGCAAAAAGAAAGCTTTAGTTCAAGTGATGGTTAGGCCTTTTTGGGGCATTGTAGGGCCACAGATCTATTCTTTTCATGCCAAAGACTTTCCAGTGGATAGAAGTTTACGTTCCTCAAGTGCGCAATGTAAAAAGTGTTTTGCCTTTGTCCTTCAATTTTACCCTCTGAAGATTTCCTGTAAATTTACTAAAGTTAGAACTTTTGTGATATTTTTATGCCTTTGTATAAATTATTCATTTTTTTCAGGGTATTTCTGTTAAATTAGTCCAAAATTATAGGACATCGTTTTTTTCTATTTTTTTTTTTATTTTGAAATAAGTAACTTTTTATTTGTAAAGCCTGTGTTTCCTTTCACAAGGATTTTCCTAAGCCATTTTTTCTTTATCTTTTATTAACTTCTTTTTAAAATCTTACCCAAGCTTTGAGCTGTTTAGTATTATCATTACTCTCCCACTGAGATAAGTTCCAAAGTTACCTAAGGGTACCCTTGCCCAGGATGAAAATCATGGGGGTGCCAAGTGTCCCTATCTTTTTAATTCTTTTTCTTTTATCCAGATCTCTGGGGCATTCCACCACATTTTAGTGTAGTGTGGTGTTAGTATATGGTCGGCATTCTGACGCTAAATAGTCTCCATTCTACGTTCGGCTGCAGTTAGCAAAACCACTCCAACAAAAAGTCGAGCTCCGACGGGCTGGAGCAGGGCATGGACGAATTCAATACCCTTCGTTGGAATTCCTGAGGGAGGGTAAGACCACACAGGTGAAGGCTGCCTCCCCAGCAGACGGGAAGGACGATCAATACCTATTTCCACTGTCGGCAGCTCTCTCTGCAAGCAAGAAGATTGTTGAACCGTAGCTGGTGGCAGATAATTCTCCCTCTGAAGCGAAGGTTGCCTGGCACATGGAAGCGAATCTCCAGACAGTTTACTCTGTTTTCTCCCTTTCCGGGCTAGAAGATCCACATTGTGAACTATCCTTGGGACATAGTCAAAGATAGTCTCAAGGTTCCCCACATTAGCCTTCACCTTGCCAGTGCTCACCTCACCAAGTACTCCAAGGAGTACTTGTCAACAACTGCTCACACCCATCTGCCAAAGCAGAATGAACACTGGTGAGCAAAAGCCACGGTCAAGACAGCCAGCCATGCGAGAGGCTTTTGGTCTACAACCTACGGAATCTCAAGGAGAAAGATGGTGATCAACTTCTGCAGAGGATGTTCGCTCCCTCTGCGTGCCCAACAACAAGACCTCTAGAAGCATTTACTTACTAGGAGCCTTTCCTTACATGGAGAACCTGTGAGCTTCAAGGGAGGCCATAAGTGGACAACAACTCCCATGCGATGGCGGACAATGCTACTTCGCTAGGGGAAGTAGCGAAGGCCCCCTGAGCACAGCGTTGTCCAGGAGTCAAATGGGCGCCACTCATACTCGACCAACCCCCATAGGAAGCCGACAGAGTAGAGTCAGAATGTTGAGATCAAACTGACGGAGTTAGATGGAAAGGTTTCTTCCCTTTCGAAGAAGAACCCAAAAGGGAGGGTGACCACTCCCGACACTAGATACATGGAGAATCCTGCATGCAGGAGTGACCCCTGCAAGCAGGGCAGAGACTGTGAGGATTGGTCCTCACCTCTGACATGAAAGTGCCACAACGATGCTCTTCAATGTCGGGATAAGCAGCATGGTTCTTGATTCCCACGGGCAGACACAACTGTAAAAGAAAAAAATTAAAATTTTTAGCTTTTAAGCAAGTTTATTTGTAAGGGAAATCTTTGTTTATTTCTTTTACAGGTGAGTAAGACGTCTGTACTTACTCCATCAAGGCAAAATAAAAAGCGACTGTTGTTTTTTAGTGGAGGTGTGAGCGGGGTGGTCTGTATACATCTCCGCTAACTAGCAAAGGGTAATTACTGTACTCCTCATAAAAAGCTTAACAGCTGATTTCAACTATCGCCGAAATACATTTCCACTGTAAAGAACTTAATGGTTTGTATATAGAGTCGGAACCAACATGAAATTAGGACATTGAAAGGCAGCACATGTCACATGTTTACCTATGAAATTACTATTGTAAAACAAATATCCATTATGTTCATATATTTCTTCAATTAATTCAGGAGTGTGAACATATACATCCTACAAAACCAAACAGTGCAAATATTGCTTTTATATTTTCAATGCCATACCTATCAAGTCTAGCAGCTGAAGGGGGTTCCCATGCACACCCTCAAGAACTAGATTCTATAATGATATTAAGATCCCTTGGGTTACCTAAGAATAAAAATGTTACAGGTGGTCCAAATTAGCATATCTGCAAGATACCCCGATTCCCATAATCCAAAAACCACTATGTATTATATCCTCCATTAATTCATTCATTTCGATGATTTGTGTCAAGATTATAGGTTTTTGAGGTACTTATTCCCTTACAGGTAATTTCAGAGTGGCAAAAGATCAAAGTCACGTGACTTTACATCAAGGTCTCGGTAATTTGAGTAAAAACTCACATCAAATGGTTATTTTCAATGTCATGAAAATGAAGTGATTTTTACCCAAAATACAATGATCTTGACAGATATCATGTGATTTTGACCTTTTGCCACTATGACAACATAAGCAATGGAATTGGTACCTCAAAAAAATTATTTCTGGGCTCCACCTGTGCCGCTCCGTGAAATGCTCCTTTTGCATCATTTCTAAGGTATATAACTGCTATGAATTACCAGAGAAAAAAGTTGCATAGGAATGCCAGGGTTGAACCTAGCTCACTCACCTATATAAGGTGTCAGTATAATACTGTGGCGTGATAAATCACAACCAGAGGTCTCTCGTCATTTAGACATCTCCTCCTCAATATCCCTGTACAGCGAGGTGCCGTTCAACACCTACCACTGAATGCTACCCCCACTGTCTCAACCCACGCCATCTACGTCACTCCTTTCATAGCATCATAGCTGTTCGCTGTTGTGTTTTTGTCACTGTGTGTTTTCGGTGTTTTTTTCTTCGCTTTTATGCAAGATGTCGGATACCCTAGTATTTCTTAGGGATGGGGATTGTGGGTGTCTTCAAAACATGCTAATTTGGACTACGGGGAAGATTTATTTTTCTTGAAAACATTATATATGATTAAATTAGATGACCTAAGGGTTCTTAAGATCATTCTAGAATAAGTTCTAAAGGAGATGCATGGGAACCCCTTTCACCTGCTAGACTATATGGTCAATTCATATGCGAGTCACTGACATTTAAGTAGCCCTCTCAATATACACAGAATTTAAGGAATTATTTTGAAAACTGCATATACAATCATTATAATTCACATTTAAAGGGTGAATTTATCTTGAAATATCATGGGATTCTCAAAGTAAAATACTATCAAAGAATTATCTACAGGATGAATAGCAAGTGCTAATGAATTGGAAGACTTGTTTACATTATGATTAATGATATGATATCTGATGTGGTTTGCTCTCTGACACTTCACAGTATGAAATACCTTACAATAACCATTTAGCTAATCACATTATCAGGTGATTAGAGGGATCTACTAATTTTGAGATAGCTGTCTGCTTAGACTAAATAATTCACTTCTTCATAGGTGACATTAAGCTACAGTATATAACATACAAGAGGTTGATCTATCTTAAAAATTGTAACCCATATAATTATATCTATGTCAAAGGAAAAACAATTCAAAACATATTACATATACCTCTTTCTTTTTGAGAAGTGGATGCGTCAAGGCTACTTCCACAGACATCCAGGCAGCATTTAATACTGAGTGCTGACAATAGTTCTTGAGATTTTCCAATAGAAGCGAGAGCTACAGTTAATGGAAGCAGTATCTTCAAGCCTGTTTTCCTAAAAAGAGAAGACTCCGTAACAATCCCCACTATGCTTCTTCACCTAATCTACAGCATTTAGGTGAATTTATCAAATAAAAGGAGGTTCACTTTTTGTTTTGTTTTGGTTCAGTACAACTAAAAGAACTGTAATAACTCACAAAAATATAAAAAAAATCAAATGTTGAGAGCTATTTTCATGTTTAATGAAAGAAAAAAAGATAGACGAAAAAATGCATACCATCATACACTGGTCATTAACTTTTAAAACTACAAATTCTTTTATAATTAATATTCCTACCAATACAAATCTGAGTCATTCACTGGGGTAAATTGTGGTTTTGTTTTCTATTGTCAAACAATAAAAAAAAAAAAATTGATAGATTACGTCATATTCTGTTGTTAGACAGCTGCTCACCATGACACATCCCGCTTGTATCAAGCATTAACTCACAGCCCTTTACTGGTCAAAGACTTGTGGAGTGGCGGAAGCAGAACCTTCGGTAAATGACCCAGGTTTGTATAGCTGCGAAAAAATTCAAATCTTATAAAACTTGTAGTTTATTCCTACGCAGATACAAACTTCCGAGTCATTTAATGGGGAGACTTAGGTGGGAGGACATCTCAGTGAGGTAGGTCTGCCCTTTTTTCCCTGATACAATTACTGTACTATAGTAATGCTGCAGCAAGAGATCAAAGTGAATTATTTGTGAACAGTGCAGACAGCTTGTACAAGGCAAGGTCCTCTCTTCCATTCAAGAGAGCTTTGTCAAGGTGAAATATGAACAAGTGGCTTGTAATATAAATATATTCAATAAAGCATCAATATATCTGCCAAACATATATGAGGCTACTGTATCTGCATTAGGGAATTTTTAAGCGAGGGCTTCAAGCTCGATAAACATCACCATTTGCCTTTCTACTTAAACACCCTTATAATGCAGAGAATACATGTAACTGATACCTGGGATAGAAGCAGTAACTTGTCCCAAGAGAGCTTGGATTAGGCTATTTGTTGTGCAGCAACAATGGGTCCTATGGAAAAAAATGTCTAAGGACCTGTGTGTGCCATTTTTAAGGTAGTGGTTTGTAAAAGTGGTTTGATATTCCAGACTCTTGCTTTTAGGACTTGAGCTACCGAGTGGTTTTTGTGGAATGCTTAGGTTGCGACAAGCCTGTGTATATCATGAGCTCGAGGAGAGCCCTTGGAGACGCTTCCCTGAGAATTTATGGGCTTTCATGATAGTTTCTCTCAGCTAGAAAGAAGTAGTGTTTCTAAAAACTTTCTTTTTTGAGCGGCCAGTGCTCACAAACAGATAGGATATTTTAGGCCTAAGACACTGCGTCCTCTTTAGATGTTTACTGGTTTTACAGGACATAGTAACGTGTCATCCAGGTCATCAGTTACTTCTTTAAGAAACAAAATTGTGAAAGATTCTAATCTGATATCATTATCAATAGGATTTTGGATTTTGGTCACAAATTCATGAACAAAAGATAAAGATAGTTCTTTCTCCCCCTCTGAAATGTGACGTACGATGAGAATTACCACACAGTTCAAGGTTTAAAGGCTGCTCAGGGCAGAGGGAAGGGACAGTAACATTGCCCTAGCATGCACGACAATGCCCTAGAGACTGACCAAATATACATATGACCAGCACCCCAGGGAGGGCCAGGGAATGGCTGCTGATGACTCCACAAGTAGACCTATTGACTCCCAAAAATCTCCCTTCCTTAGCTCACAAGGATGATGAGGTTGCAGCGACAAAATGAACTAACGAGCTTGATCAGAACTCGAACTCCCGTCTGGCGATCACCATGCAAAGACGTTACCAACAGGCGCACCACAACTCGCTCTCTTGGCTGAAGCTAAGGCAAGGAGGAAGACTGTCTTTAAGGTAAGATCTCTGACTGAGGCTTTATGCATTGGTTCTTACAGGGCTTTCTTTAAGGCCCATAGAGCCTTAGTCACATTCCAGGAGGGGGTTTTAGTGCTCGAGGAGGGCATGACTGCTCGAAACTCCTCATCAAGGCTGAGAGTTCCCAAGAATCTGAAAGGTCTAGTCCTTTCAGTTTGAATATTTGGTCCAAGGCCAAGCAGTAGCCTTTCACCTCAGTGACCAAAAGGGCTTTTGTTCCATAGGAACACTTAAGAAGTCTGCAATCAGGGGAATAGTTGCCTTGAGTGGAGCAATATTCCCCCTACGACACCAATCACAGAAGATTTTCCACTTTGCCTGCTAAACTTTCGCGGAAGACTTTTGAAGGTATACGGAAAGCTTCTTCCCAGTTGGCTTTGAAAATGTGTCTTCCATCACTGCTGCTTGGTCTGGAACTGGGAAGCAATACACCAGGAGTTTGCGATTCAGGTGGGTGGCGAACATGTCCAGAGATGGGGAACCCCATAAAATCACAAATCTCTTCACCACTAACTCTTCCTGGAGATAAACCTCACCAAGAGAGATCGCCTGGAACTGTGTCAACTTGAGAATCTCTATTGCTAGGTTGCACAGCAGGAGAGAGGTTACACCACCTTGCTTGGAGATGTAGGTTATTACCGTGGGGTTGTTGCTCATCAAAACCACGGAGTAAACAGTCAGAATCCTTGTGATGTGGAGTAACGCTAATTCCACAGCTTTTATTTTCAGGAAGTTTATGGGGAAGCTCTTATCCTCTTTTAACCATAGGCCTGAGATCTGTTTCTTTCCCAGATGAGCTCCCCATCCTTGGTGAGATTCATCTGTAAACAGCATGAACTGTGAGGAAGGAGCCTGACGGGGTGTTCCTGCTAACAGGTTCTCCTCGTTATGCCACCACAAGAGGATTGATATTACCTCCTGAGATAGTCACAGTAGGGTTACAGGATCATCTGAGACTTGCGACGACTGAGTCTTGAGAGCCCAATGCAACGAGCACAGATGTAATCTCCACAAGGAAATGAGTTTTTCTACCGAGGAGAAGTGACCTAACAAATTCTGCCACACAGCAGGGGAACTTTGGCTTGCACTGGGTCTATTCCATGCCCAGATACCTGGTGGACTGGTTGGGAATGAGGCTGGACTTCTGCAGGTTCAAGTGGATCCTTAACTCCTTGCACAGAACCAGAAGTAGGTCTCTGTGTTTTAGCAGGAGAACTTGTGATTCTGCCAATAAAGCCAATTGTCTAAGTATCTCAAAAGCCTGATGCCCAGAATGAGACAAAGACAAAGACTGTGGTGAAGACCTGGGGGGCTATAGACAAGCCAAGCACAGCACCTTGAACTGGAACAGCTTGTCTCGAAAGGAAAACCTTAAGTACTTCCTTGAGGCAGGATGACTGGGGACCTAAAGGCAAGCATCTTTCAGGTCTTTGGTTAGAAGGAAGTCATTCTTCCTGATGGCCTGGAGAATGGATGTTGGTGTCTCCATCTTGAACCTTGTCTGAAGATTCAAGAGGGAGAGGTCTATGATGGGTCTCCAACCTCCCGTCAGCTTCTCTACCAGGAATGCATTGCTGAGGAAGCCTAGAGATTCATCAAAGACTTCCTCCACTGCTTCTTCGCTTAGCTACTTAGAGATTGCCTCTGCTAGGAGTAGGTCTTTTGGAGATCTTTTCATATAATACAGTTATAGGAGGACAGTCTATGAAGGGGATCCAATGCCCTAAATGGAGGAATTCTCCTGTCCAAGGTAGCAGACATAAATAAATTCACAAAAGGGGATTTTTTTTCCTCACCGTTCCTCCTAGACTGACGAGGGACTCAGACGAGTTTGATTGATACAGCTAGGATGCCACAGCCTACCCACCCGTGGTTTCCACAACTGAAGCTTCAAATGCTGAATCCCTTACTGCCACTACCTCAGCAATCACCAAGGTGACCCGAGGTAGCACCAGGGCCTATCGAAACAGTGTCACAATCCCTCGCCATTCATTTCTATTCTTAGCACTCTTTATTTCCCTCTCATACTTCTATCCACTTGTCACCTGGGGATTTCTTCACTCCATCCATCCACCCAAACCTTGGACTTCCTCTTCCACTTCTCCCATTAAATCTTGCATTCATCGCCTTCTTCAACAAACAACCATTTTCCATTTTCTCTACATGGCCAAACCACCTCGACACATTCATATACACTCTATCTGCTAATTCATTTCTTACACCCATTCTCATCCTTACTACTTTGTTCCTAACCCTATTCAATCGAAATACACCAGTCATACTCCTGACACTTCATTTTGAACACAATCAATTTGTCTCTATCACTTTCATTCACCACAACTCCAATCCATACATCTCAGCTGGTACAATCACTTTCTCATACAGAAATCTCTTTACATTCATCCCTAATCCTCTATTCTTTACCACTCCCTTCAGTTCCCCCAACACTTTACATCGTTCATACATTCCCTGACATACATCTGCTTCCATTCCATCATTTGTAGCAACAACAGAACCCAATTAATTAAAATGATCTACTTCCTCAAATAAGTCTCCATTCAACCTATCATATAGTCTTGCACCAATCTCCCTTCTCATGCATCTCATAACCTTACTCTTATCCACATTAACTTCCAAATTCCTTCTCTCACACAACCTTCTGAACTGTCACTTCACACATCTTCTCTTCTGAGTCTGCAACCAATATAGCATCATCTGCAAACAGCAACTGATTCATATCCCACTTATGATCACTCATCTATCAATTTCAATCCTTAACCAAGCACTACAGCATTCACCTCTTTTACAGCTCCATCACCAAACAAATTGAACAACCATGGAAACATCACACATCCCTGTCTCAGCCCCTCTCTCACTGAAAACCACATACTTATTTCATTCCCTATCCTAACATATACTTTACTGCCTATGTATAAACTGTTCACTTCTCTTTATAGTGAACATATGTCCTGAATGTTGAGCTGTAGTTGATGAGACTTTTTTCAGAGATATAGCTAAAATCAGTGTGATGTAAATTAGGGTTGATGAAATGAAACCTGACACAACTCGGGCAAAATTTTTCACAAAAATTGTTGTGCATCTGTATACTATTCGCTATATTTCTGACCCTGCCTTCCATTCAGATCTCTCCAAGCAATACCACCAGTTATGCGTTAATAAGTATGTATGCAATTAATTCTGCATCACAACCTTTTTTTCCTGAGGTTCCACATTACACAGTATTCCAGAAGTATTATTTTATCAATGACCAGACTGGGAATGATCTTCATAATTATATACTTAAGCTGAATAAGTGTACCTTTAGAGGTCCAAATACTAGAAACATTAGTAGTAGTACAGTAGGTAGTAAGTAGTAGTAGTAGCAAGATTATGTTATAGTTAATGTTTGTAAAATATAGTTCTGTCTATGGATAGTAAATAGAAACTGCAGAAACTAATCAACGTTTGTATGTGTGGTGAAAAGTAGAAGCAGTTGATTTGTAAGCTTACCTGGGATTAAATATAACAGGATATGGTATGATGAGAGAACTGACAAAGAAAGAAAGATAGAAGGGTGTGTACATAAGATTAGGAGTACTATATACTTGAGTTACTTACAGAGTGGAAAAATTGGAATTATATGAAAAGACTGGTAATTCAATTCTCTAGCATGAAAAAAACTATGGATGCTGAAAGAGAATGAACAAAAAACGGATCGTGAATGAAAGAATATTTGTCGAGATGGATTGTCTGCATAAAATATATGGTGTAAACTGGTCTGGAAAGATGAGAAATGAGAAAATGCATAAAAGTAAAAATTTTAGCATAATTAAAAGGATAGTTTAGCATTCTAGAAGGTCTGGTCATTACATTACTGCTTTAATCATAACTCTTTCCAAATAGTTTTGACAAATTAAACTCTCCTAAAGCTAGTAAGAATATCCTTGTATGAATGGTAAAAGTTAAAAAAATATCACTACAGCATATACAATCAACAATATTACAAAATTACTGTATAAAATTAGATGAAAGGTATACAGCAAATGAGTAAGCAGAAACCCTTATATAAAAGGGAAAATGCAAGGTTGCAATAAAAGCTGTTGCTCTGGGAAGACACTTAGCAAGAGTTCATAAAGCAATAAGAAAAAGATTTTCTGCAAGCTAAGATGGAATGGAGGGAGCTAACACACAGGTTAAAGAAAGATGATAAGTGAGAGAATGCATAAAAGTAAAAATGTTAGCATAGTTGAAATGATAGTTTAGCATTCTAATTTAAACTCTCCTAAAGCTAGTAAGAATCTGTCTTTAAATGAATGGTAAAAGTGATAAGACATTAAACCCCTCGCTACGAGGCCGTGGATCTGCTACTTAAGCTATGTACAAGATTTGTCACCATCAGATATACTTGCTCATATAATCTATATAATAAGCTACATTTCCATGTTTATTTGATATACTGCTAATTACAGAATATTTTTTTCAAAAGCTTGCTTAATTCTCTATTGTATTTCACTCTAAACAACCAAAATATTTGCTCCATTTATTGTGAAGTTATTATAGAAAATTTCTTAGGAAATTTGTTTTATATAATTATCTCCAAATAATGGTAAAGCACATAAAACTACTCTTTAGTAATAATGGACTTTACGTTGTACAGAAATATAATGAAAATATCTATTTGTTTTGTTTGACACAAGAAGTATTCTATAATGTATAATTTATGTTTGTGTGAGAGAGAGAGAGAGAGAGAGAGAGAGAGAGAGAGAGAGAGAGAGAGAGAGAGAGAGAGAGAGAGAGAGAGAGACTTAATATAAATTTAGTTCATTAGACAAAGTTTGTTCATTCCTCTGTCATTCCACCTTACGTGTGACTGTCACTATGAACTGGATCATTCATGTTTTGGGTACTTCTCAAGCTTGGAAATAGAGACTGCTCACATAAGAACATGAATACTGTGTAGAATGGCAATAAATAGAAATAATGACAAAAGGCTAACTTTTACTCATGAAAACAATGAACAATACCATGAAATCTATAAGACATAAAGATGATGATATTTTGTAGATATGATCCATCCCCATCCATATACCAAGGCACTTCCCCCAATTTTGGGGGGTAGCCGACACCAACAATGAAACAAAACAAAAAGGGGACCTCTACTCTCTATGTTCCTTCAGCCTTGATATGATAGTCGAGAAAAAAGGTTAAAGAAAAAGACAAACCTTGTGTGTGTCAACAATTTGCATTACTGGTAAGTTTTCATCTTGTTGTGAGTGGGACTTTTAATTAAAAGCAGAGGGACTTTCTCTGTGATTTGAGCCCTAGGACAACATAGAAAAAAAATAAAATAGATCTTACATAATCATAAATGAAGACTAGAATCGCAAGTATTTCAGTTGGTGGCGAGGTAAAATGTGAATACACTAGAATAGAACTTACATAATCATGAATAAAGACTAGAATCTCAATTATTTTGGTTGCTGGTAGGACGAGATGCGAGGATCCGTACGTCTCCAAGTTGGAGGTGTCGGGGAAGGTTTGAGTAATGCACCAAGTAGGAAATGTCGCCATTGGCTAGAGTGGTGTAATTATTGTTTGGTAACAAAAAAAAAAAAAAAAAAAAGACTAAAATAGCTATTACTTATTCAGAAATAAAGGCTAGTATCCCAAAGACTTTGTTGGTTGGCTGAAGACAGGAAGAGGAGGGGCTAATATTAAGGAGAGGAGATTTCTAATGAAATTACCCGAGTGTGAACTGTGGGTGTGATATACAACCATGTGCTATACTCTTTTGTAGCTTAGCTTGTAATAATATTAATAATAATAATAATAATAGTGATAATAATAATAATAATGATGACGTTACGGTGTATATTATCAGGCATGTTTTGAAGTATACCGATATATCGTAGCGAACGGGCTAATACAATATACTGTATACGATTAAAAAAACTACAAAATTACTGTATAAAAATAGATAAATGTATACAGCAAATGAGTGAGCAGAAAACCTTACATAAAAAGGAAAATGCAAGGCTGCAATAAAAGCTGTTGCTTTGGGATGAAACGAAGCAAGAGTTGATAAAGCAGTAAGACAAGAGCTTCTGCATGCTAAGAGGGAATGGAGAAAGCTAACGTACTGATTAAAGAAAATGAAAGAGCAGACTTTTGAAAAAATTTTGATATGAAAGAAGAACACCTATAGGAAGCTGCCAAATCACAGAAGGGAAAAAAAAGGAGAGGGATAGATATAGACCTGACAGAAGCTCAGGAAGAAAGACTGAGTAAAGCAGTGTATGACATTAGAAATCTGAAGTAACTGTTTTTATGACTAAATAAAAACAGAAGGTATATCAATGAAAGAAACAATTCATGAAAGGTTATACGATTAAAAAGATACCAAGGGAGTCAAACTATCAAAAGTATTACAAATACATACATTAATTGCTCAAATACAGACTACATTCTCGTGCACACTATTTTCACAATGAGACTATTTTTCTGCTACTATTCTTATCTTAATCATAGTCTGGAACAGCAAAGGTGGAACTTTGACTATTGCCTCAAATGAAAACAATAATAATTTAACTTACAATGGATCATTAGGGGCTATATCTTTCGAGTCAGGATGGCAATTCAGGGAAAATGCTTCTTTCCAAAATGATTCGTCCATTACACTCACATTGCAATTTCTGCAAATAAAGAAATAATTCAGGAACTTTGTTATTTTCTATGTTCAACTCTCTACCACTTGATACATTATAATTTTTCTAGGTGATGAAGTACAGTCATTAATGACTTAAGGAAAATTTGAAATAAAATTCCTATCAACAAATTACAGTACTGTAGTAACTCAGGATACAAGTAACTGGATACGAGCAAACAAATTTCAATTATGCTAAAAGAATTGCATCTGAATTTTGCACTGCATAGGCTTTTTCAAAGATAAGTACTGTATGAATGAGACTATCACATAATGGACAGAATTTCTTGGGTGTAATGAAATATCATGCCTTAAAGGTTTGATACGATTTAGGATATCTCAATTGATAATATACTGTATACAATATCAACAATGCCCATTTCTAGAAAAAAAATGGAAATGGGTCCTGGTAACTTTTTTTTAATCATCATATTTCTATAAAAGGGAAAGATAAAAGGCATTAGGTATTTAGTACAATTGGAAAAATGCCTGTACTACAACAGTACAGACTCTCGTCTCCCTCACGCCAGCCACGATTCGACTCAAAGGTAAACTGAAGGTCAAATCTTAACTTATTTCTATTTCTCATTAATTTTTATTCATTTCTCATGTTAGTGGGTTAGACATTTAAGAAACCTTTAAAAATTTGTGTACCGTACGATTTTTTATGTACGTGTGGAATGCATCAAGGTGAATTTATTTCTTTTGGTAAATTTTCTTTAGTACCAGAGGATTTCAAGATGCATGCTCACTCCCACAATGAATTTGACTGGTAAGCCAAGGTACTATTGTATTTTATTAGTTTTCATAATTTTTATGTAACAGATCACAGAGTTGTTGCTGATTGGTACCATAGTAAGTACAGTATAGGAAAGTGATATTTGGTGTTCCTAAGGGTAGTGTTCTTTTCATTCTATATCTCATGATATGTGATTTGGCCTAGTGAACAAGCTCATTGCTCATTGCATATGCATATGATGCTACTCTCTTAGCATCAATTCCATTGCTGAATCCCTTCATAGAAATCTAACTAAAATTAGTACATGGTGCAAATCGAGGGGCATGAAGTTGAATCCTAAGAAAAACTTAAAATATGCTTGTAAGTAGGTCGAGGAGAGTTACTTCTCAACATTAGGATCTCAGCATTGATAATGTTTAATACTGTATGACTCTTAAAATTTCAAGTTTGATTTTCCACTTTTGAGAGACATTAGGTCTGTGTCTTCTTTAATTGCACAAAATATTGGCTTATAGATAAAGTCTTAGGATTTTCGGTGATCAATCTATTCTGAAGAAGTGTTTTAATTCTTTCATTTTATCTTGTTTCAAGTAGTGTTCTCCTGTCTGGTCTTCAGCTGTTGATTCTCACATCAATTTGTTGGACAGGAACTTACGGTCTATTAAAATTCTTGTTCCTGATCTAGATACTAATCTCAGGCACCATCATTCAATTAGTTCGTTATGCAAGTTGCATAAAATTTTTCATAATCAGAAAATACTTCACATTCAGATCTTCCGGGACAGTGCCACCCTGTTTGTAATGATAGGTATGCAGTTAATTCTAATATTCAGGCCTTCCCTATTATGAAACTCAACACTACACAGTATTCTAGAAGTTTTATTCCAGCCGTAACTAAGTTGTGGAAAGATATCCCTAATTGGGTAATTGAATCCAGAGAATTTCAAAACCTCAAAGTTGCAGCAAATGTTCTAATGTTGAACAGGTTGGCACAAATCTTGTTTTATAGTTTATATATGAAAGATCCATTTTAATGATACTCTTAAAATATTTCATCCTTATTGTTTATAACTTTTCATATAGTTTATTTCCTCACTGGGCTATATTTTTCTGCTGGAGCCCTTGGGCTTACATGCATCCTGCTTTTCCAGCTAGGGTTGGAGCTTAGATAGTTATAATAATAATAATAATAATAATAATAATAATAATAATAATAATAATATGGCAAGGGACTACAGTATTACATTCACCTTTGTTGATCTAAAAGAGCAATCATTTAGATAGGCCTTTCAAAGTTGCATCCAATTAATCTCATTAGCCAGGACACAAATCTTTCAGGGATGATATTGTGAAAAAAAGTCCATATTGTATATCATCAACACTGGGTGAAAAAACATTAAAAAATTATCATGGCCATCCTCATCCGTGACTGAAGCCTCAGTGGGTTCTTGACATGGAGGACCTGGTTGGGGGATAACTTGCACCAGAGAAATGAACTTTCTTATCTTGTCACAGCTGGCAAAAGACAAAGAAGGAGAATGACCCCGCTTAGTTCATTTCTTTCAACAAGAACGATATCTCTCCCAATGGGAGGACAGCCACTCCCTCCAGTACAGTACTTACATGATGATTTCACAGAACATCTCTTACCACAGCAAGAGGGGTAAACAGGATGCAAATCAATATCTACCCGACTCATGAAGGTGCCACAGGGATGTCCATCACGGCCGGGCCATGCAACGCACATTATCAGGCTTACCAGGCATAATGCACCGACTCATAACTCGCAGGTAATGATTGTAACAATAGTGACAGTGAATAATAAAAAACATACAAGGCAAAAGCACTAAGCACTATATGGATATGCGTGGTGAATGCTGATTTCTAATCATAGAGAGAGGATGAGGATATGTCCTCATTACTTCACGACCACGAGTGTAGTGAAAAACGTTATGTGAGGGCGCATTGCACCACCATGCACTGTGGTTGATTAGCAACCATAATGTGATGCAATCAAACCCCTTTTTCTTTGTCTGGTTGTGGAGAAAATGACTCTGAGAGTAACACACATAAATGACCTAAAAGTTTGCATCGGCATAGCAATAAACATTAGTTACAGTATATAGCCACAGGATAGCCTAATGACATATCGACACATCTTTCTTCTAGACTCCTTAATGCAGCCAGGCAGTTTATAACTAGTGGCCACAAACTAACACCAGAGACTCTTGCATATTTTGTGCAGTGGACATTTGAGTAGAAGAACCTGGTTTCCCAGCTGGGAGTGTTTACTACCCTCTTGAGCTTTCCTGGAACAAACCTGGGTACAACATCAACATACTTTGCTTCTGCAAAACAAAATATCTACTAAGAAACAATGGTGTGACCCCTCTTGTTCCACCCTGATTCTTCAAATAAGCCACTGCCATTAAATTGTAATTTCCTGTTATCAGTTATCAAAAATAATATTTTGCCTTTTAAATTCACGAGAATGCTTCAAGGCACAAGAAGAGGGCTGTACCTGTAAGAAGATGATGAGGCAGTTCTCATTGCCTAACAGTCAGGTGGGTATGCACTCCAAACTTGGCTTGATGCCTATGTGAATATCAATATCTCAGAAGGGACAAGGACCAACAACAACAACAAAATTAATTAACTAAATTAATTTCTAGGTTCAAAAATTGTTCTAAGTAATTACATAAAACATTAACAACTTAAGAAACCAAAGCCACCTGTCTGATTGATTTGGAGTTTTCTGGCATCCTGGCTTCGAAGATCATTGCCACCGATATAGTTTGTTATGAAGTAAAAAAATGGATATTACAGTAAATCTAAATCAATAAAAGCAAAGATGTTCTTATTAATGTTAAATAGATTCCAGAAAACCTGCTTCTGAAATAAATCTGAAAATATAACTGGCATAGTACAATACATTCTGCATAAGAATCTTGCAGGGATGAACATGCCATCCTTACCTAGAGCCGCAAAAAAATATCTATTTCTTAAGGTGCTAAAAGTGGGTCATTCAGTCAATAAATGCCTCACTGTCAGGGGTACGAAACAGTCGCTGCAATATGACTGGTGTTAGCCACCTGAGTCACTTTAACTGATATAAACCTGAGAATCCAGGTATCATACATGGAATAGTTCTTTTTTGTGTTCTGTATGCTACACTAAATTACTACAGTTTATTGGGATATTCATAAATCACAAATGAGGTCCATATATGAATGATGTGACAGTTGTAAAACAAACTCAGAATCATGGCTCTCATGTCTTTTTTTTTTACAGACGCATTATCAAAAGTACAGTATATTTCACTGATAAACATTGAAATACTTTCACATGTGATAATACTTTTGAGGAAAAATACAATACTTAACCTTTCAATGATGAACTCATTCGCTACATCCTCTAAAGAACCATTCAAAAGCAAGGTCTGCATAAGTCCGAAATAGTATCGAACTGTGTGGAGTAATAGCCGCAATAACACACAACAAAGCTCTGACTTTCCTGCACTTTCTACCCCTTCACACAAACTGCCAATCAGTCTGGAAGAAAAGAATAAATTATATCAATTTAAGCAACAACCACAACATGATTATACATAACCAATATATTGCTAATAAAAAAAGAAATAAAAGACTAATAGTACAGTCCAACAATAGAAATAGAAATAGTTCCAATATCTACCATTCTACTAACAAATCTAACACTTACTTAGCATACACTTCATTTACCATGTCATGGGACAAAATTTTTCTCCTAGTTACAAACTTTCTTTATTTATATGACATAAACTGAATTTCTCAGTGTGTTCCAATCCTTCATCTCTGAGAAAATTAATTTCATTTCTTCTTTGTAAAATTACTTTCGAATGAATAGAAAAAACAATGTATTTTTTTCAGTGCTGTACTTGAAAGCAATGATCGGTAAAAAGCTGATTTCATCACTGTAAGCCATAATATGAATTACTATGAAACATTAAAATGTATCTGATAAAAACCAATACAGGTAAACCATCTCGAATCCGGTATCTCCTTTAATACGACAATGTTCATTTGAACCAACTGATATTTGCTAATTACAATAAAATTTTCTACATCTGCTAGAGAGTTATGGGGTCCTTTGACTGGCCAGAAAGTACTACATTGGATCCTCCTCTCTGGTTAAGGTTCATTTTCCCTTTGCCTACACACACACACACACACACACAGCATAGTCTGGGCTATTCTTTATATATTCTCCTCTGTCCTCACACACCTGACAACACTGAGATTACCAAACAATTCTTCTTCACCCAAGGGGTAACTTCTGCACTGTAACTGTTCAGTGTCCACTTTCCTCTTGGTAAGGGTAAAAGAGACTCTTTAGCTATGGCAAGCAGCCCTTCTAGGAGGACACTCCAAAATCAAACCATTGTTCTCTAGTATTTGGTAGTGCCATGACCTCTGTACCATGGTCTTCCACTGTCTTGGGTTAAGAGTTTTCTTGCTTGAGGGTACACTTAGGCACACTATTCTATCTTTTTTCTCTTCCATCTGTTTTGTTAGTTTTTATCGTTTATATAGGAGATATTTATCTAAATGTTACTGTTATTAGAATATTTTATTTTCTTTTGTTTCCTTTCCTCACTGGGCTATCTTCCCCTCTTGGAGCCCCTGGGCTTATAGCATCCTGATTTTCCAACTACGGTTGTAGCTTACCAATTAATCATAATAATAATAATAATCATAATAATCATAATAATAATAATAATAATAATAATAATAATAATAATCTGAAGGCTTAACACTGCTGGACTGTTTATATTACATGTGTTTTTGGTTATTGCTTTACTTCCTTTTAAGAAAAGTTCATGACCCAGCCATTATATATTTCTCATCAATTGAAAAAACCTAAACTAATTTAATACATTTACTTGCTTTGAGTTCATTCACAACTCTGCTCAAAGAAGGGGTATGCATATGGACGGTCTTGATAATAAAGAGACTAATGCAATACTTGATCGCATAATATCAGGAGGAAAATACCAAATGGTTACGACACAACATAGACTTAACGAGAAGAGTTAAGGGAGTACTGTACTCAGGGTCTGATCCAAAAATATTCATTATAAAAGTGTTAGAAATTTCTTCTGATACTCTCATAATACCATTCCCAGCTTTACGCAAGCAAAAGAATGTGATATGTCCATCCATAATACCTTCACTCTCAAATGAAGTCACAAACTCATTGCGGCCTTATCATTTATCAAAGACTAGCCTAATTTTGTACATAGACACTCAATTATCATACAAATAATGTGACAATTAAATTTTCTTCAAATCAAAACTAGATAAAGGTATATACAAGGCATTAAACTTATAACATGCGTGACATCACACCATTAAAATTTTTCTTCACAAAATTACTCCCAGCACCATCATTTTTCATGTTCTCGAAAAGCAAAATCACCCGACAAAAGCACATCTAGTATAAACTCACGAGTCGTTTCAAGAAGCTCGTATTATTCTAGAATTTTGGCAAATATTTCAATTCAGAAAAGTAGTGTTGTAGTGCTACAGTATATAGTTTTCAGTACCATATCAGAAAAAGGCTTTGAATTTTTAGTACAATAAACATAGTGTATTTATTCCATAATAGGCATTATTCTCAGATACGACATTCTGTAACGTACTGTATATTGATTCTAAAGACCAAAAATATTCTTTCAATTCTAATGTTTACTGCAGAATATTTTTACCAACTCCTCTTGGTAGCATGTTCAAATCCACTGTCTTTAACATCCTTTTTATCTCCGTAATTTGTGTTTTGGTTTGCACTTTTAATGGAAATTTTGTGCATCACTGCTGGGGTGCTATCACAGTGCTGAATCCCTGTCTGTTTGTTGTGGATTTTTATTTGATTGCAGGTGTTAGTCCCATGTTTTTTTCTTTTTTTTTTTTAAAGCTTTGGGAAGAGAGATACCAGAAATCCCCAGATAATCGCAAAATATCACTAGGAAAAGGAGGGATTCTTTTTCCTTGAGGGAGATCACAGTCCGGAATAAAAAACTTGGCATAAGATGACCAAAGGGTTGGTATATATTCCACCATCCTTCCCCTCATGATAATACATATGTGCAAGAATTTACTTGACAAATACATAATTGTTTTTGCAATTCTTCCTTGTTTTATTTGTCTTACAATGAAAGTTTACATAAAAATGACAGGGCTTTCATTATTTCCTAATAATAATAATAATGATAAAAAGGATTCAAAATATATCTCTAACCTAGAAACAATACGTCGCGGACCAGACAGCCCATGCCTGATCTAAAGAGTGGAGCTTAGAAATGAAGTTTACCATTATCAAGTCAAATCTAGCGAGTAATGTTTCAAGCGCTTCGTACCTAACACAGGGTCAGCAAAATTGGAGAAAATCGTTACATTCCTATAGACAAGATGCTTACTGTCCCCCTATGGAATCTGGGCTATCTACACCACTACTTGAGAAACCACCAAAAGACCTAGCATCAAGGCGTTCATGGGCGTGTGGGTACTCTCCAGTGGAATAAGGGCCATGAAGATGGTCTACAGCATACATACCCCAGCCTTAACCCCCACAGCCTAACTGCAGGATTCCTCTTGAAAACAAAGGTGAGGCCTATCCCAAGAAGTCAGAAAGAGATTAATGTGCCAATGAAGATGCAAGTTCTCCTTGCTCCTGATGCATACTCCCCAGAGACAGACCCAAGGGCATGTACGAAGCAGCTTCATTAGTCTAGAATGTCAATGGGAAAAGAAATGTACTACAAAGCTTCTTCAGCGTCATCTTGGACTTTGGCAAGGATAACACCAGTCCTTAGTCTTCCTTTTCCTCTTCTAACCAAAGGCTTACCACTGAACGTGAGGCTACAATATACACCAAACACATGAGGATGATTGCAGACAATCCTGCTCTTTACGAAAAAAGCCGTGTGTGAATCTGTTGCCAATTTTGCCATAAAACTATTAGTGTCCAACTTTTCCCCATTTTTAAATATCCTGCTTTCCTTGCATAATAATGAAGGCGAAGCCAACAATCAACCACTCAAAGTACAAAAGAAAAAAATATTAGACAGCCTTTAACCTTGACACAACGGTGCATCTGTACTGGTTCCAGCATAAGACAAAAGTGGAGTTTCTTTGACAGGAGACTGGACAGAGCTACTCAGCCACTCTCCCCACCTTTCATTAACTACCAAATTACCTATTTTAACAGGTGTTCCTGCTCCACTGAAGACATTCCCTATTTTGAAGAATAAAAGCGTTGTATAATAATAGGAATAAATGGATAACATGAAATAGAGGTGGACATCAGTAAACACAACGGCAGATGATTATTACATCTGACTCTTGCCCACAAATTAACAGAAGCTACTCTAATCCCTTTTTAGAGTAAGGAATTATTATTTCCTTTAATAAAGTACTTTTAAAGCACTGTATCATCTAAATATTAGAAATAAAACTAAAAATATACCAAAACAAAATTTCCCATATCCTCACAGAGCAATAGTGAATAATTCTAGAGTACTGTAATAGGAACAATTTCAAACAAACCTTAACACTAATTTCCTTGGACATTCTTCTGGGAATACTATAAATGCTGTGTGATGAACGGAATAGAGAGATGACAAAATACAAAGCCATGGTTTTACCTCATTCATCAACCATATCAACGTACAAGTAGTTTCTGAAAAGACAAGACAAGAAAATATAACAAAAACCTTTAATAAATCAATATAAAACATAAATTAATAGTAAAGTGCCCTTAATATCATAATTAGTACATATTACAACAAACCACAAAGCCAAATTTAAACAGGTTTCTCCTCAATTAAATTCACTAAACTTGGGAATTGCAAAAATACTCATCAAATAATTTTTGATAAATAATTCTCAAATAGAATGTAGTAAATGAAATCCGGAAGGAAAACCTCAAATAAATTAAAAACATAAATTATATGTTTTAAAAACTGAAGAAAGAGATAATAACTAACAATAATCTAATTTACCTAAAGTTTGGTTAACTCTAAACTTCAACAAATGCAGCCGTTTTTAGTCAACTGTTGGACAAAGGACAGAGACATGTCCTTATTCATGTCAGTGGTTTGGCATTTTCATTACCACACTGGCCAATGCGGATTGGTGATGGTGGAGACTATTCTGATCACTCACAGCAAACCATCCTAGTATTGGTGGCTCTGAGTAGTATAGCTTTGCTGATCATGGCGAGACATAAACCCTTTTACCATGTTAGGTATCCCCACTTAATTTCACTAGGCTTTAAATAATTATGTATTTATCAATGTAATAATTGATATAAAATTAGTGATGAAAAACACAGTAATATCTACAAGTGAAACAGTAATTAGAAAAGATTATGAAATTATATTGTTCTTAGTTTAGCATGAGTGAATAGTTTTCTTTTCTTATATTATTCTCCTTTTACTGAAAGGGAATTTGATTCCACACTTGGTACTTGTAATGGTAGAGCTCCTGGATCCAGAGGAATTCCATATGCAACGATTAAACATACATCTGTTAATACCAAGCTATTTGTTTTAAGCAGTATTAACAACAATTAGAATAGCGTCAACTTATCCCTGCATGTCGTAAGAGGCAACTAAGAGGGACAGGATGAGGGGACTAGGTATCCCCGCACCTGTGAGACAAAGATAAAAGGGAAGGGTGAAGTGATGTTTTGTGAAGTGACTGGTTAAAATGTCTTGGATTGAAAGGGGAAGAGCAAGAGAGGGTGTGGCTTTATTGCTGAGTGAATGGATGACAGGTTAAGTACTGTAGTCGAATAGAAGGATGTATCATCTCTGTTAATATGGCTAAGGGTTAGGTTGGTTAAGGGGGTTATTAGAATTTTGTTTGTGCATATATGCTGGGTTGTGAAAAAAGTGAAGAACGGAATGAATAACTGGGTGTGTAGAAGGACTGTGTCGAAGGAATTATATAGTTGTGATGGGTAACTAAAATGCCAGAGTGGATGCTGGAGAGGTGGAAGGTGTCATTGGGAAGTATGGCGTACCCGGTGAAAATGAGAGTGGTGAGAGACTGGTAGATATGTGTGTTGAACAAGAGGTAGTGATAAGTTGTAATTTCTTCAAAAAGAAAGATAATATCAAGTATACATGGGGTAAGAGAGGCAAATGGATGAGTGGTAGAAAAGGCTTTAATGGATTATGTTGATAACAAGAAGGATGTTTGGAAGATTGAAAGATGTGCATAGGTTTATGGGTATGGCTAACAGTAAATGTGATAATATTTTGGTTTAAGGAAAATTAGTTATAGCAAAAAAGTGGGAAAATACATTGAGGGGGATGCAAAAGGGAGGTAGTAAAAAAAAAAAAAAAAAAAAAAAAAAAAAAAAACAATGAGGTAAAAAGTGAATATCAAGAAAGGTTGGAAAGGGAAATTGACAGAGTGAAAAAAGTGAAACTGGTGATCTGCAGAACGAGTGAAAGTTCGTAAAGTAAAATTTTGTTGGGATTGCAAGGGATATGTGTGGCAAGAGGATTGTTGGAGGCAGTATGAGGAAGGGTAGTGAATAGTGGAATGAAGAAGGGTAGTGAATAGTGGAATGAAGAAGTGAAATTAAAGTGGAAAAGAAAGAGAGGGCATTTGAGGAATGGCTTTATAGTAACAGTGTAGAACAGTATGAAAGATATAAAGAAAAAGGTGGAGGTAAAACATAAGGTATCTGAGGCAAAGAGGGAGGCTGACTGAAGGTTGGGTCAGGGATTGGGTCGTTTGCATGAACAGAATAAGAAGTTGTTTTGGAAGGTGAAGAGAGTAAGAAAGAATGGATCAAGAAATGAAGCGAGTGAAAGATGAAAGGAGAGGAGGCTAGGAAAAGATGGGCTGAATATTTTGAATATTTAGAAAAGGTAGGAGATGCATGGATCACATTTTTACAGTTAGGCAGATATGCAAGAAATATTTAGCAAAAGAAAAGGTGTATGTTGCATTCATGGATCTGGAGAAAGCCTAAGATAGAGTTGATAAGGGAAGTGATGTGGAATGGGATGAGGTTATATAGAATTAGTGGAAGGTTGTTCCAAGCAGTAAAGTGTGTATACATAAGCAGTAAAGCGTGTTAGTACAGGAAATGAAGCGAGTGAGTGGTTTCCAGTGAGAGTGGGGATGAGACAAGAAAGTGTGATGTTGCCATGGTTATTCAATTTGTTTGTTGATGGGGAAAAGACAGGAATGTGAGTGTCCCTATGGTTGTTCAATTTGTTTGTTGATGGGGGTGAGACAGGAATGTGTGATGTTGCCATGGTTATTCAATTTGTTTGTTGATGGGGCTGAGACAGATATGTGTGATGTTGCCATGGTTGTTCAATTTGTTTGTTGATGGGGAAAAGACAGGAATATGAGTGTCCCTATGGTTGTTCAATTTGTTTGTTGATGGGGGTGAGATAGGAATGTGTGACGTCAATATGGTTGTTCAATTTGTTTGTTGATGGGGGTGAGGCAGGAATGTGTGATATCCACATGGTTGTTCAGTTTGTTTGTTGATGGGGGTGAGACAGGAATGTGTGATATCCCAATAGTTGTTCAATTTGTTTGCTGATGGGGCTGAGACAGAAATGTGTGATGTTGCCATGATTGTTCAATTTGTTTGTTGATGGGGGTGAGACAGGAATGTGTGATGTCCCTAAGGTTGTTCAATTTGTAAGTTGATGGGGGTGAGACAGGAATGTGTGATGTCCCCATGGTTGTTCAATTTGTTTGTTGATAGGGCTGAGACAGATATGTGTGATGTTGCCATGGTTGTTCAATTTGTTTGTTGATGGGGGTGAGATAGGAATGTGTGATGTCCCTATGGTTGTTCAATTTGTTTGTTGATGGGGGTGAGACAGGAATGTGTGATATCCCAATGGTTGGTCAATTTGTTTGCTGATGGGACTGAGACAGAAATGTGTGATGTTGCCATGATTGTTCAATTTGTTTGTTGATGGGAGTGAGACAAATATGTGTGATGTGCCTAAGGTTTTTCAATTTGTTTGTTGATGGGGGTGAGACAGGAATGTGTGATGTCCCCATAGTTGTTCAATTTGTTTGTTGATGGGGCTGAGATAGATATGTGTGATGTCCCCATCGTTGTTCAATTTGTTTATTGATGGGGAAAAGACAGGAATGTGTGATGTCCCTATGGTTGTTCAAATTGTTTGTTGATGGGAGTGAGACAGAAATGTGTGATGTTGCCATGGTTGTTCAATTTGCTTGTTAATGGGGGAAAGACAGCAATGTGTGATGTTGCCATGATTATTCAATTTGTTTGTTGATTGGGATGAGACAGATATGTGTGATGTTGCCATGGTTGTTCAATTTGTTTGTTGATGGGGAAAAGACAGGAATGTGTGAGGTCCCAACGGTTGTTCAATTTGTTTGTTGATGGGGCTGAGACAGATATGTGTGATGTTTCCATAGTTGTTCAATTTGTTTGTCGGTGGGGGTGAGACAGGAATGTGTGATGTCCCTATGGTTATTCAATTTGTTTGTTAATGGGTGTCAGACAAATATGTGAGGTTGCCATGGTTGTTCAATTTGTTTGTTGATGGGGCTGAGACAGAAATGTGTGATGTTGCCATGGTTATTCAATTCGTTTGTTGATGGGGAAAAGACAGGAATGTGTGATGTCCCTATGGTTATTCAATTTGTTTGTTGATGGGTGTCAGACAAATATGTGATGTTGCTATGGTTGTTCAATTTGTTTGTTGATGGGGGGTGAGACAGGAATGTGTGATGTTGCCATGGTTGTTCAATTTGTTTGTTGATGGGGCTGAGACAGACATGTGTGATTTTGCCATGGTTGTTCAATTTGTTTGTTGATGGGGGGTGAGACAGGAATGTGTGATGTTGGCATGGTTGTTCAATTTGTTTGTTGATGGGGGGTGAGACAGGAATGTGTGATGTTGGCATGGTTGTTCAATTTGTTTGTTGATGGGGCTGAGACAGAAATGTGTGATGTCCCCATGGTTGTCCAATTTGTTTGTTGATGGGGAAAAGACAGGAATGTGTGATGTTGCCATGGTTACTCAATTTCTTTGTTGATGGGGAAAAGACAGGAATGTGTGATGTCCCAATGGTTGTTCAATTTGTTTGTTGACGGGGCTGAGACAGATATGTGTGATGTCCCAATGGTTCTTCAATTTGTTTGTTGATGGGGGTGAGACAGAAATGTGTGATGTCCCTATGGTTATTCAATTTGTTTGTTGATGGGGGTGAGACAGATATGCATAAAGTTGCCATGATTGTTCAATTTGTTTGTTGATGGGGGTGAGAGAGGAATGTGTGATGTCCCCATGGTTGTTCAATTTGTTTGTTGATAGGGCTGAGACAGAAATATGTGACGTCCCCAAGGGTGTTCAATTTGTTTGTTGATGGGGAAAAGACAGGAGTGTGCGATGTCCCCATGGTTATTCAATTTGTTTGTTGATGGGGAAAAGACAGGAATCTGTGATGTCCCCTTGGTTGTTCAATTCGTTTGTTGATGGGGCTGAGACAGATATGTGTGATGTTGCCATGGTTGTTCAATTTGTTTGTTGATGGGGCCAAGACAGAAATGTGTGATGTCCCCATGGTTGTTCAATTTGTTTGTTGATGGGGAAAAGACAGGAATGTGTGATGTCCCCATGGTTATTCAATTTGTTTGTTGATGGGGAAAGGACAGGAGTCTGTGATGTCCCCTTGGTTGTTCAATTCATTTGTTGATGGGGCTGAGACAGATATATGTGATGTTGCCATGGTTGTTCAATTTGTTTGTTGATGGGGCCAAGACAGAAATGTGTGATGTCCCCATGGTTGTTCAATTTGTTTGTTGATGGGGAAAAGACAGGAATGTGCGATGTCCCCATGGTTATTCAATTTGTTTGTTGATGGGGAAAAGACAGGAATCTGTGATGTCCCCTTAGTTGTTCAATTCGTTTGTTGGTGGGGCTGAGACAGATATGTTTGATGTTGCCATGGTTGTTCAATTTGTTTGTTAATGGGGCCAAGAAAGAAATGTGTGATGTCCCCATGGTTGTTCAATTTGTTTGTTGATGGGGAAAAGACAGGAATGTGCGATGTCCCCATGGTTATTCAATTTGTTTGTTGATGGGGAAAAGACAGGAATCTGTGATGTCCCCTTGGTTGTTCAATTCGTTTGTTGATGGGGAAAAGACAGGAATGTGTGATGTCCCAAAGGTTGTTCAACTTTTTTGTTGACGGGGCTGTGACAGATATGTGTGATGTTGCCATGGTTGTTCAATTTGTTTGTTGATGGGGCCAAGACAGAAATGTGTGATGTCCCCATGGTTATTCAATTTGTTTGTTGATGGGGAAAAGACAGGAATGTGTGATGTCCCAATGGTTGTTCAACTTTTTTGTTGACGGGGCTGAGACAGATATGTGTGATGTTGCCATGGTTGTTCAATTTGTTTGTTGATGGGGGTGAGACAGAAATGTGTGATGTCCCTATGGTTGTTCAATTTGTTTGTTGATGGGGGTGAGACAGATATGTGTGATGTTGCCATGGTTGTTTAATTTGTTTGTTAATGGGGGTGACAGAGGAATGTGTGATGTCTGCATGGCTGTTCAATTTGTTTGTTGATAGGGCTGAGACAGAAATGTGTGACGTCCCCAAGGGTGTTTAATTTGTTTGTTGATGGGGCTGAGACAGATATGTGTGATGTCCCCATGGTTATTCAATTTGTTTGTTGATGGGGAAAAGACAGGAATGTGTGATGTCCCAAAGGTTGTTCAATTCGTTTGTTGATGGGGCTGAGATAGATATGTATGATGTTGCCATGGTTGTTAAATTTGTTTGTTGATGAGGGTGAAACAGGAATGTGTGATGTCCCCATGATTGTTCAATTTGTTTGTTGATAGGGCTGAGACAGAAATGTGCGATGTTGCCATGGTTATTCAATTTGTTTGTTGATGGGGAAAAGACAGGAATGTGTGATGTCCCAAAGGTTGTTTAATTTGTTTGTTGATGGAGCTGAGACAGATATGTGTGATGTTGCCATGGTAGTTCAATTTGTTTGTTGATGGGGAAAAGACAGGAATGTGTGATGTCCCTATGGTTGTTCAATTTGTTAGTTGATGGGGCTGAGACAGAAATGTGTGATGTTGCTATGGTTGTTCAATTTGTTTGTTGATTAGGAAAAGACAAGAATGTGTGATGTTGCCATGGTTGTTCAATTTGTTTGTTGATGGGGCCGAGACAGATATTTGTGATGTTGCCATAGTTGGTCAATTTGTTTGTTGATGGGGAAAAGACAGGAATGTGTTATGTCCCCATGGTTGTTTAATTTATTTGTTGATGGGGCTGAGACAGAAATGTGTGATGTTGCCATGGTTGTTCAATTTGTTTGTTGATGGGGAAAAGACAGGAATGTGTTATGTCCCCATGGTTGTTCAATTTGTTTGTTTATGGGGCTGAGACAGATGTGTGATGTTGCCATGGTTGTTCAATTTGTTTGTTAATGGAGTTGTTGAGAGAGGTGAATGCTCAAGTGCTTGGTCGAGGATTGACACTGATAGATAAGAGTGATCATGAGTGAGAGGTGAATCAATTGTCGTTTGCAGATGATACTAAATTGATTGTAGACTCGATTAGTAACAGAGTTTGGGAGGGTGTGTAAGAGTAGTTAGTTGAGAGTTAATGTGGGTCAAAATAAGGCTATAAGACGAATGAGAAAGGAGGGAGGTGCTAGGTTCAATGTCATGTTGAACAGACAGTTAGTTTAGGAAGTACATACATATATACATATACCAAAGTACTTTCCCCAATTTTGGAGGGTAGCCTACATCAAACAAACGAAACAAAAAAAGAGGACCTTTCCTCTCTATGTTCCTCCCAGCCTGACAAGGGACTCAACTGAGTTCGGCTAGTACTGCTAGGGTGCCACAGCCCACCCTCCCACATTATCGACCACAGATGAAGCTTCATAATGTTGATTCCCCTACTGCTGCTACCTTCGCGGTCATCCAATGCACCGGAGGAAGCAGCAGGACCTACTGGAACTGCGTCACAATTGCTTGCCATTCATCCCTATTTCTAGCAAGCTCTCTTCCCTCTCTTATCTATCCTCCTATCACCCAGAGTTTTCTTCACTCCATCCATCCACCCAAACCTTGGCCTTCCTCTTGTACTTCTCCCATCAACTCTTGCATTCATCACCTTCTTTAGCAGACAGCCATTTTCCATTCTCTCAACATGGCCAAACCACCTCAACACATTCATATCCACTCTAGCTGCTAAATCATTACCTACACCCATTCTCACCCTCACTACTTCATTCCTAACCCTATCTACTCGAGATACCCCAGCCATACTCCTTAGACACTTCATCTCAAACACATTCAATTTCTGTCTCTCCGTCACTTTCATTCCCCACAACTCCGATCCATACATCACAATTGGTACAATCACTTTCTAATACAGAACTCTCTTTACATTCATGCCCAACCCACTATTTTTTACCACTCCCTTAACTGTCCCCAACACTATGCATCCTTCATTCACTCTCTGACGTACATCTGCTTCCACTCCATCATTAGGCAGTAGATCAGTTTAAGTACTTGGGGTCTGTTATTGTTGCAAATGGTAGATTGGAAGCAGATGTACGTCAAGGTGAGTTAAGGATGTAAAGTGTTGGGGGCAGTGAAGGGACTGGTAAAAAATAGAGGGTTAGACATGGATGTAAACAGAGTTCTGTATGAGAAAGTGATTGTACAAACTGTAATGTATGGATCGGAGTTGTGGGGAATGAAAGTCATGGAGAGACAAATTTAATGTGTTCAAGATTAAACGTGAGGAGTGTGGCTGGTGTATCTCTATTAGATAGGGTTAGAAACAAAGTAGTGAGGGTTAGATGAGGTGTAAGAAATAAATTAGCAATTAGAGTTGATATGAATGTGATGAGGAGGTTTGGCCATGTAGGGAAGAGAAATCGCCTGTCTGCTGAAGAAGGTGATGAACACCAGAGTTGATGGGAGAAGTACAAGAGGAGGGCCAAGGTTTGGGTGGATGGATGGAGTGAAGAAAGATCTAGATGATAGGAGGATAGATGCGAGAGTGGCAAAAAAGTGTGATAGCAATAGAAATGAATTGTGATCAATTGTGACACACTTCTGATAAGCCTTGCTGTTTCCTCCAGTCACCTTGGTGACTGCTAGAGTACCAGCAGTATGGGATTCAGCATATGAAGCTTCATTTGCGCTGGACGACGGAAGAGATTGGGCTGTGGCACCATAGCAGTTCCAACTAAACTTGGCTGAATATCTCGTTAGGCTTAGAGGAGCGAAGATTATTCCCCCCCCCCTCCCTTTTTTTATGATGGCTAACCAACCCCCCCCCCCACCTCCCAAATTAGGGGAAGGGCTTTAGTCGATAGATAGATATTATGTAATTTTAGATTAAACATTAATTTAGAATTTACATAAATGTGATAATCTGATGCACCTCTTATTTTCCAACTTATAAAATTGTGCACTTTTTATTTCAAAGCTTTTTCTTTAAAGACATAAAATGACAACATTAGATATTTTCAACTCAACATTTCACTTCATTTGAGTAAAATCTATGAAGCATTTGTTGTCTTTAAAATCGAAGGTCTACGGGAGCAAGAGGGGTATAGGAGAGGACTTTCTTTTAACCGAGAACACCCAGTAATAAATAATCTGTATCTGAAGGTCTAATCTCTATCTTTTTTGTGAACTTACTTTGTTTGCCAGATATAAGTGAATTTCTAAGTATCATTATCTGAATTGGTGCCAATAGATCTAGGGAAGATAAGTAAATAAAAAAGAACACCAACCTTCATAAAAATCATTCTTTCGCACACATTTCCAATGAATAAACCATACAACAGTCCCCTCCCCTAAAGCTTCACTAAAGTAAAATGGCCAAATACAAACCTTGTTTTATTACAGTACGTTCTAGAGAAGCGAGGTGCATCCGGAATTCTCTCCGCCAGAATCTTAATCCGTTAACATATGCACGTAATGTTACCGGCGTTTGTGAACAGCCTGCAGATCCGTCAATGCCTCTCGTAAATAAATCCAACTCCCTTAACTGCTTTAGAGGTAAACAGAGATCCTCTAGGAGGGATATAAATGCTCCCTGAAAAAAATAAAGTTTTAAAAATAGTTAAAATCTATAGACTTTACTCATGAAATCATCAACAACACTAGAAATTTAGGTGATTCATCAATATATATATCTAACTATATGATTTCTATAAGTAAAAAGAAAAACAAAAAAGAATTTGAATGGAAGTGTAATTAACAAAAAAATTAAATCATACTTTTTAAGTATTGCATTAATAATGTTCAATCATTCTTGAGGTTAAATGAACTACAGTATAATGAAGACTATCATATAATATAAACGAGCAATCAGAGATTTCTGACCTCCGCTAGAGGATGACGTTGACAAAAAAAAAAAAAAAAAAAAATGCAAATCCGGATCTAGAATCGGGATCTAGACCAGATCATCTTCAAAAGTTAATGGAGTCGTCCATGGCCTAAGATTTATCAGTGTTGAGTCAGAGAAACTACCACAAAAAGGGTCCATTTACAGAGTTCATCGTCTTCTTAATCAGAAGAGAGCTTAACTAAATCCTTATAATATTCATAAATAATAAAATATACAAGAGAGACTTACACGAGTCAAGCTTGGAATGGTTACTTTATTTTCCATAACAAAATCTCCTTTCTCATTCAGCTGGAAGATGTGGGCAGACACAGGATTCATCAGCATCCATATAACTTCTCGCATAACCACCCACTCTGACAGAAGTTGAGACTTCTCTTCTCCTTTTGTTTTCTCCCTAATATAAAATCAAATTAATGTTTAGAAAAAACTTGAAACAGGTAAATCATTTGTATAAATGATATATTTCTACATTAGGTAAAATTGCCAAACAAAACAAACAAGAAATTATTCCAAAAGTTATTGGTGCTTAAATGTAAAATAAAATGACAAAGGACTAATTTGGAATATTTTGCATTTTCATAGCGATAAAAACTTGAAACTCTTAACATAGGAGTATTAGAAAGCAGGAAAAGCAGGGGTAATCAGGGAGTCACTTTAGAGGTATTTAATGTGTTTGTGCACGTTTAAAAAGTTTGGTTTAATTATAAGGGCTATAGGAGGAATTTAACTCTTCCCATATTTTCAGTGGAAAATCCGCAGGTCCGGCCCTGTGGAGCAAAAATCCCAAAAATTTCAATATGTCAATCTATGTCCTGAATTGATTCAGGGAGTCACTTGAAAGTATTTGATGTGTTTGCGCACGTTTACAAAGTTTGGTGTAATTATAAGGGCTATAGGAGGAATTTAACTCTTTCCATATTTTCAGAGGAAAATCCGCAGGTCCGGCCATGTGGCACAAAAATCCCAAAAATTTCAATATGTCAATCTATGTTCTGAATTGATTCAGGAAGTCACTTTAGAGGTATTTAATGTGTTTGCGCATGTTTACAAAGTTTGGTTTAATTATAAGGGCTATAGGAGGAATTTAACTCTTCCCATATTTTCAGTGGAAAATCCGCAGGTCCGGCCCTGTGACTTAAAAATCCCAAAAATTTGAATATGTCAATCTATGTCCTGAATTGATTCAGGAAGTCACTTTAGAGGTATTTAATGTGTTTGCGCACGTTTACAAAGTTTGGTTTAATTATAAGGGCTATAGGAGGAATTTAACTCTTCCCATATTTTCAGTGGAAAATCCGCAGGTCCGGCCCTGTGACTTAAAAATCCCAAAAATTTCAATATGTCAATCTATGTCCTGAATTGATTCAGGAAGTCACTTTAGAGGTATTTAATGTGTTTGCGCACGTTTACAAAGTTTGGTTTAATTATAAGGGCTATAGGAGGAATTTAACTCTTTCCATATTTTCAGAGGAAAATCCACAGGTCCGGCCATGTGGCACAAAAATCCCAAAAATTTCAATATGTCAATCTATGTTCTGAATTGATTCAGGAAGTCACTTTAGAGTTATTTAATGTGTTTGCTCACGTTTACAAAGTTTGGTGTAATTATAAGGGCTATAGGAGGAATTTAACTCTTCCCATATTTTCAGTGGGGAATCAGCAGGTCCCTGTGACTTAAAAATCCCAAAAATTTCAACATGTAAATCTATGTCCTGAATTGATTCAGGGAGTCACTTAAGAGGTATTTAATGTGTTTGCGCACGTTTACAAAGTTTGGTTTAATTATAAGGGCTATAGGAGGAATTTAACTCTTCCCATATTTTCAGTGGAAAATCCGCAGGTCGGCCCTGTGGCGCAAAAATCCCAAAAATTTCAATATGTCAATCTATGTCCTGAATTGATTCAGGGAGTCACTTTAAAGGTATTTAATGTGTTTGTGCACGTTTACAAAGCTTGGTGTAATTATAAGGGCTATAGGAGGAATTTAACTCTTCCCTTATTTTCAGTGGAAAATCCGCAGGTCCGGCCCTGTGACTTAATAATCCCCAAAATTTCAATATGACAATCTATGTCCTGAATTGATTTAGGGAGTCACTTTAGAGGTAGTTAATGTGTTTGCGCACGTTTACAAAGTTTGATGTAATTATAAGGGCTATAGGAGGAATTTAACTTTTCTCATATTTTCAGAAGAAAATCCGCAGGTCCGGCCCTGTGTCACAAAAATTCCAAAAGTTTCAATATGTCAATCTATGTGCTGAATTGATTCAGGGAGTCACTTAAGAGGTATTTAATGTGTTTGCGCACGTTTACAAAGTTTGGTGTAATTATAAGGGCTATAGGAGGAATTTAACTCTTTCCATATTTTCAGAGGAAAATCCGCAGGTCCGGCCCTGTGACTTAAAAATCCCAAAAATTTCAATATGTCAATCTTTGTCCTGAATTCATTCAGGAAGTCATTTAATGTGTTTGCGAACGTTTACAAAGTTTGGTTTAATTATAAGGGCTATAGGAGGAATTTAACTCTTCCCATATTTTCAGTGGAAAATCCACAGGTCCGGCCATAAGGCGCAAAAATTCCAAAAATTTCAATATGTCGATCTATGTCCTGAATTAATTCAGGAAGTCACTTTAGAGGTATTTAATGTGTTTGCGCATGTTTACAAAGTTTGGTTTAATTATAAGGGCTATAGGAGGAATTTAACTCTTCCCATATTTTCAGTGGAAAATCCGCAGGTCCGGCCCTATGACTTGAAAATCCCAAAAATTTCAATATGCCAATCTATGTCCTGAATTGATTCAGGGAGTCACTTTAGAGGTATTTAATGTGTTTGCGCACATTTACAAAGTTTGATGTAATTATAAGGGCTATAGGAGGAATTTAACTCTTCCCATATTTTCAGTGGAAAATCCGCAGGTCCGGCCCTGTGACTTAAAAATCCCAAAAATTTCAACATGTCAATCTATGTCCTGAATTGATTCAGGGAGTCAATTTAGAGGTATTTAATGTGTTTGCGCACGTTTACAAAGTTTGATGTAATTATAAGGGCTATAGGAGGAATTTAACTCTTCCCTTATTTTCAGTGGAAAATCCGCAAGTCCGGACCTGTGGGGCAAAAATCCCAAAAATTTCAATATGTCAATCTATGTCCTGAATTGATTCAGGGAGTCACTTTAGAGGTGTTTAATGTGTTTGCGCACATTTACAAATTTTGGTTTAATTATATGGGCTATAGGAGGAATTTAACTCTTCTCATATTTTCAGTGGAAAATCCGCAAGTCCGGCCCTGTGGGGCAAAAATCCCAAAAATTTCAATATGTCAATCTATGTCCTGAATTGATTCAGGGAGTCACTTTAGAGGTGTTTAATGTGTTTGCGCACATTTACAAATTTTGGTTTAATTATATGGGCTATAGGAGGAATTTAACTCTTCTCATATTTTCAGTGGAAAATCCGTAGGTCCGGCCCTGTAGCGCAAAAATCCCAAAAATTTCAATATGTCAATCTATGTCCTGAATTGATTCAGGGAGTCACTTTAAAGGTATTTAATGTGTTTGCGCACGTTTACAAAGTTTGATGTAATTTTAAGGGCTATAGGAGGAATTTAACTCTTCCAATATTTTCAGTGGAAAATCCGCAGCCGGCCCTGTGACTTAAAAATCCCAAAAATTTCAATATGTCAATCTATGTCCTGAATTGATTCAGGGAGTCACTTTAGAGATATTTAATGTGTTTGTGCACGTTTACAAAGCTTGGTGTAATTATAAGGGCTATAGGAGGAATTTAACTCTTCCCATATTTTCAGTGGAAAATCCGCAGGTCCGGCCCTGTGCCTTAAAAATCCCAAAAATTTCAATATGTCAATCTATGTCCTGAATTGATTCAGGGAGTCACTTTAAAGGTATTTAATGTGTTTGTGCACATTTAAAAAGCTTGGTGTAATTATAAGGGCTATAGGAGGAATTTAACTCTTCTCATATTTTCAGTGGAAAATCCGCAGGTCCGGCCCTGTGACTTAAAAATCCCAAAAATTTCAATATGTCAATCTATGTCCTGAATTGATTCATGGAGACACTTTAGAGGTATTTAATGTGTTTGTGCACATTTAAAAAGCTTGGTGTAATTATAAGGGCTATAGGAGGAATTTAACTCTTCCCATATTTTCAGTAGAAAATCCGCAGGTCGGCCCTGTGACTTAAAAATCCCAAAAATTTCAATATGTCAATCTATGTCCTGAATTGATTTGGGGAGTCACTTTAGACCTATTTAATGTTTTTTTGCATGTTCACAAAGTTTGGTTTAATTATAAGGGCTATAGGAGGAATTTAACTCTTCCCATATTTTCAGTGGAAAATCTGAAGGTCCGGCCCTGTGGGAAAAAAATTCCAAAAGTTTCAATATGTCAATCTATGTCCTGAATTGATTCAGGGAGTCACTTTAGAGTTATTTAATGTGTTTGCGCACATTTACAAAGCTTGTTTTAATTATAAGGGCTATAGGAGGAATTTAACTCTTCCCATATTTTCAGTGGAAATTCCGCAGGTCCGGCCCTATGACTTAAAAATCCCAAAAATTTCAATATGCCAATCTATGTCCTGAATTGATTCAGGGAGTCACTTTAGAGTTATTTAATGTGTTTGCGCACGTTTACAAAGTTTGATGTAATTATAAGGGCTATAAGAGGAATTTAACTCTTCCCATATTTTCAGTGGAAAATCGGCAGGTCCGGCCCTGTGACTTAAAAATCCCAAAAATTCCAATATGTCAATCTATGTCCTGAATTGATTTGGGGAGTCACTTAAGAGGTATTTAATGTGTTTGCGCACGTTTACAAAGTTTGATGTAATTATAAGGGCTATAGGGGTTACTTTTTTCCCAGCACATTTTGGTGTAATTTCGTTTAAATTGCTCTAACAGCCTTAATTTTTGTCATAGAGAGGTCAGGTTGGTCTCATTCTCTTGGAAAATGTCTGAATTTTCTCGAAAAATTATAAAAAATATGAAAAAAAATAATTTTTATAGCATTTTTTTGCAAGGACGTACCGGTACGTCCATGGGGGTAAAGGGATGGCTTTTGTGAAACGTACCAGTACATCCTTTGGGGGTAAAAGGGTTAAAGGTATTTAATGTGTTTGCGCACGTTTACAAAGTTTGGTTTAATTATAAGGGCTATTGGAGGAATTTAACTCTTCCCATATTTTCAGTGGAAAATCCGCAGTTCCGGCCCTGAGACATAAAAATCCCAAAAATTTCAATATGTCAATCTATGTCCTGAATTGATTCAGGGAGTCACTTTAGAGGTATTTAATGTGTTTGCGCACGTTTACAAAGTTTGATGTAATTATAAGGGCTATAGGAGGAATTTAACTCTTTCCATATTTTCAGAGGAAAATCCGCAGGTCCAGTGGCACAAAAATCCCAAAAATTTCAGTATGTAAATCTATGTCCTGAATTGATTCAGGGAGTCACTTTAGAGGTATTTAATGTGTTTGCGCACGTTTACAAAGTTTGGTGTAATTATAAGGGCTATAGGAGGAATTTAACTCTTCTCTTATTTTCAGTGGAAAATCCGCAGGTCCGGACCTGTGGGGCAAAAATCCCAAAAATTTCAATAGGTCAATCTATGTCCTGAATTGATTCAGGAAGTCACTTTAGAGGTATTTAATGTGTTTGTACACGTTTACAAAGTTTGATGTAATTATAAGGGCTATTGGAGGAATTTAACTCTTCCCTTATTTTCAGTGGAAAATCCGCAGGTCCGGCCCTGTGGGGCAAAAATCCCAACAATTTCAATTGGTCAATCTATGTCCTGAATTGATTCAGGGAGTCACTTTAAAGGTATTTAATGTGTTTGTGCACATTTACAAAGTATGGTGTAATAATAAAAGCTATAGGAGGAATTCAACTCTTCCCATATTTTTAGTGGAAAATCCGCAGGTCCGGCCCTGACACATAAAAATCCCAAAAATTTCAATATGTCAATCTATGACCTGAATTGATTCAGGAAGTCACTTTAAAGGTATTTAATGTGTTTGCGCACGTTTACAAAGTTTAGTTTAATTATAAGGGCTATTGGAGGAATTTAACTCTTCCCATATTTTCAGTGGAAAATCCGCAGGTCCGGCCCTGTGGCACAAAAATCCCAAAAATTTCAATATGTCAATCTATGTCCAGAATTGATTCAGGGAGTCACTTAAGAGGTATTTAATGTGTTTGCGCACGTTTACAAAGCTTGGTGTAATTATAAGGGCTATAGGAGGAATTTAACTCTTCCCATATTTTCAGTGGAAAATCCGCAGGTCCGGCCCTGTGGCGCAAAAATCCCAAAAATTTCAATAGGTCAATCTATGTCCTGAATTGATTCAGGGAGTCACTTAAGAGGTATTTAATGTGTTTGCGCACGTTTACAAAGTTTGGTTTAATTATAGGGGCTATAGGAGGAATTTAACTCTTTCCATATTTTCAGAGGAAAATCCGCAGGTCTGGCCCTGTGACTTAAAAATCCCAAAAATTTCAATATATCAATCCATGTCCTGAATTGATTCAGGAAGTCACTTTAGAGGTATTTAATGTGTTTGAGCACGTTTACAAAGTTTGGTTTAATTATAAGGGCTATAGGAGGAATTCAACTCTTCCCATATTTTCAGTGGAAAATCCGCAGGTCCTGTGGCGCAAAAATCCCAAAAATTTCAATAGGTCAATCTATGTCCTGAATTGATTCAGGGAGTCACTTAAGAGGTATTTAATGTGTTTGCGCACGTTTACAAAGTTTGGTTTAATTATAGGGGCTATAGGAGGAATTTAACTCTTTCCATATTTTCAGAGGAAAATCCGCAGGTCCAGTGGCATAAAAATCCCAAAAATTTCAGTATGTCAATCTATGTCCTGAATTGATTCAGGGAGTCACTTTAGAGGTATTTAATGTGTTTGCGCACGTTTACAAAGTTTGGTTTAATTATAAGGGCTATAGGAGGAATTTAACTTTTCCCATATTTTCAGTGGAAAATCCGCAGGTCCGGCCCTATGACTTAAAAATCCCAAAAATTTTAATATGCCAATCTATGTCCTGAATTGATTCAGGGAGTCACTTTAGAGGTATTTAATGTGTTTGCGCACGTTTACAAAGTTTAGTTTAATTATAAGGGCTATTGGAGGAATTTAACTCTTCCCATATTTTCAGTGGAAAATCCGCAGGTGGCACAAAAATCCCAAAAATTCCAATATGTCAATCTATGTCCAGAATTGATTCAGGGAGTCACTTAAGAGGTATTTAATGTGTTTGCGCACGTTTAGAAAGTTTGGTGTAATTATAAGGGCTATAGGAGGAATTTAACTCTTTCCATATTTTCAGAGGAAAATCCGCAGGTCTGGCCCTGTGACTTAAAAATCCCAAAAATTTCAATATGTCAATCTATGTCATGAATTGATTCAGGAAGTCACTTTAGAGGTATTTAATGTGTTTGCGCACGTTTACAAAGTTTGGTTTAATTATAAGGGCTATAGGAGGAATTTAACTCTTCCCATATTTTCAGTGAAAAATCCACATGTCCGGCCCTGTGGCGCGAAAATCCCAAAAATTTCAATATGTCGATCTATGTCCTGAATTGATTCAGGAAGTCACTTTAGAGGTATTTAATGTGTTTGTGCACGTTTACAAAGTTTAGTTTAATTATAAGGGCTATTGGAGGAATTTAACTCTTCCCATATTTTCAGTGGAAAATCCGCAGATCCGGCCCTCTGGCACAAAAATCCCAAAAGTTTCAATATGTAAATCTATGTCCTGAATTGATTCAGGGAGTCACTTTAAAGGTATTTAATGTGTTTGTGCACGTTTACAAAGTATGGTGTAATAATCAAAGATATAGGAGGAATTCAACTCTTCCCATATTTTCAGTGGAAAATCCGCAGGTCCGGCCCTGACACATAAAAATCCCAAAAATTTCAATAAGTCAATCTATGACCTGAATTGATTCAGGAAGTCACTTTAAAGGTATTTAATGTGTTTGCGCACGTTTACAAAGTTTAGTTTAATTATAAGGGCTATTGGAGGAATTTAACTCTTCCCATATTTTCAGTGGAAAATCCGCAGATCCGGCCCTCTGGCACAAAAATCCCAAAAATTTCAATAGGTCAATCTATGTCCTGAATTGATTCAAGGAGTCACTTAAGAGGTATTTAATGTGTTTGCGCACGTTTACAAAGTTTGGTTCAATTATAGGGGCTATAGGAGGAATTTAACTCTTTCCATATTTTCAGAGGAAAATCCGCAGGTCCAGTGGCATAAAAATCCCAAAAATTTCAGTATGTCAATCTATGTCCTGAATTGATTCAGGGAGTCACTTTAGAGGTATTTAATGTGTTTGCGCACGTTTACAAAGTTTGGTTTAATTATAAGGGCTATAGGAGGAATTTAACTTTTCCCATATTTTCAGTGGAATATCCGCAGGTCCGGCCCTATGACTTAAAAATCCCAAAAATTTTAATATGCCAATCTATGTCCTGAATTGATTCAGGGAGTCACTTTAGAGGTATTTAATGTGTTTGCGCACGTTTACAAAGTTTAGTTTAATTATAAGGGCTATTGGAGGAATTTAACTCTTCCCATATTTTCAGTGGAAAATCCGCAGGTCCGGCCCTGTGGCACATAAATCCCAAAAATTCCAATATGTCAATCTATGTCCAGAATTGATTCAGGGAGTCACTTAAGAGGTATTTAATGTGTTTGCGCACGTTTACAAAGTTTGGTGTAATTATAAGGGCTATAGGAGGAATTTAACTCTTTCCATATTTTCAGAGGAAAATCCGCAGGTCTGGCCCTGTGACTTAAAAATCCCAAAAATTTCAATATGTCAATCTATGTCATGAATTGATTCAGGAAGTCACTTTAGAGGTATTTAATGTGTTTGCGCACGTTTACAAAGTTTGGTTTAATTATAAGGGCTATAGGAGGAATTTAACTCTTCCCATATTTTCAGTGGAAAATCCACATGTCCGGCCCTGTGGCGCAAAAATCCCAAAAATTTCAATATGTCGATCTATGTCCTGAATTGATTCAGGAAGTCACTTTAGAGGTATTTAATGTGTTTGTGCACGTTTACAAAGCTTGGTTTAATTATAAGGGCTATTGGAGGAATTTAATTCTTCCCATATTTTCAGTGGAAAATCCGCAGGTCCGGCCCTGTGACTTAAAAATCCCACAAATTTCAACATGTCAATCTTTGTCCTGAATTGATTCAGGGAGTCACTTAAGAGGTATTTAATGTGTTTGCGCACGTTTACAAAGTTTGGTTTAATTATAAGGGCTATAGGAGGAATTTAACTCTTTCCATATTTTCAGAGGAAAATCCGCAGGTCCAGTGGCACAAAAATCCCAAAAATTTCAGTATGTCAATCTATGTCCTGAATTGATTCAGGGAGTCACTTTAGAGGTATTTAATGTGTTTGCACACGTTTACAAAGTTTGGTGTAATTATAAGGGCTATAGGAGGAATTTAACTCTTCCCATATTTTCAGTGGAAAATCCGCAGGTCCGGACCTGTGGGGCAAAAATCCCAAAAATTTCAATAGGTCAATCTATGTCCTGAATTGATTCAGGAAGTCACTTTAGAGGTATTTAATGTGTTTGTACACGTTTACAAAGTTTGATGTAATTATAAAGGCTATAGGAGGAATTTAACTCTTCCCTTATTTTCAGTGGAAAATCCGCAGGTCCGGCCCTGTGGGGCAAAAATCCCAAAAATTTCAATAGGTCAATCTATGTCCTGAATTGATTCAGGGAGTCAATTTAAAGGTATTTAATGTGTTTGTGCACATTTACAAAGTATGGTGTAATAATAAAAGCTATAGGAGGAATTCAACTCTTCCCATATTTTCAGTGGAAATTCCGCAGGTGCCGGCCCAGTGACTTAAAAATCCCAAAAATTTCAATATGTCAATCTATGTCCTGAATTGATTCAGGAAGTCACTTTAAAGGTATTTAATGTGTTTGCGCACGTTTACAAAGTTTGGTTTAATTATAAGGGCTATTGGAGGAATTTAACTCTTCCCATATTTTCAGTGGAAAATCCGCAGGTCCGGCCCTGAAACATAAAATCCCAAAAATTTCAATATGTCAATCTATGTCCTGAAATGATTCAGGGAATCACTTAAGAGGTATTTAATGTGTTTGCACACGTTTACAAAGCTTGGTGTAATTATAAGGGCTATAGGAGGAATTTAACTCTTCCCATATTTTCAGTGGAAAATCCGCAGGTCCGGCCCTGTGGCGCAAAAATCCCAAAAATTTCAATAGGTCAATCTATGTCCTGAATTGATTCAGGGAGTCACTTAAGAGGTATTTAATGTGTTTGCGCACGTTTACAAAGTTTGGTGTAATTATAAGGGCTATAGGAGGAATTTAACTCTTCCCATATTTTCAGTGGAAAATCCGCAGGTCCGGCCCTGTGGCGCAAAAATCCCAAAAATTTCAATAGGTCAATCTATGTCCTGAATTGATTCAGGGAGTCACTTAAGAGGTATTTAATGTGTTTGCGCACGTTTACAAAGTTTGGTTTAATTATAGGGGCTATAGGAGGAATTTAACTTTTCCCATATTTTCAGTGGAAAATCCGCAGGTCCGGCCCTGAGACATAAAATCCCAAAAATTTCAATATGTCAATCTATGTCCTGAATTGATTCAGGGAGTCACTTAAGAGGTATTTAATGTGTTTGCGCACGTTTACAAAGCTTGGTGTAATTATAAGGGCTATAGGAGGAATTTAACTCTTCCCATATTTTCAGTGGAAAATCCGCAGGTCCGGCCCTGTGGCGCAAAAATCCCAAAAATTTCAATAGGTCAATCTATGTCCTGAATTGATTCAGGGAGTCACTTAAGAGGTATTTAATGTGTTTGCGCACGTTTACAAAGTTTGGTTTAATTATAGGGGCTATAGGAGGAATTTAACTCTTTCCATATTTTCAGAGGAAAATCCGCAGGTCCAGTGGCATAAAAATCCCAAAAATTTCAATATGTCAATCTATGTCCTGAATTGATTCAGGGAGTCACTTTAGAGGTATTTAATGTGTTTGCGCACGTTTACAAAGTTTGATGTAATTATAAGGGCTATAGGAGGAATTTAACTCTTTCCATATTTTCAGAGGAAAATCCGCAGGTCCAGTGGCACAAAAATCCCAAAAATTTCAGTATGTAAATCTATGTCCTGAATTGATTCAGGGAGTCACTTTAGAGGTATTTAATGTGTTTGCGCACGTTTACAAAGTTTGGTGTAATTATAAGGTCTATAGGAGGAATTTAACTCTTCTCTTATTTTCAGTGGAAAATCCGCAGGTCCGGACCTGTGGGGTTTGCCCCTGAATTGATTCAGGAAGTCACTTTAGAGGTATTTAATGTGTTTGTACACGTTTACAAAGTTTGATGTAATTATAAGGGCTATTGGAGGAATTTAACTCTTCCCTTATTTTCAGTGGAAAATCCGCAGGTCCGGCCCTGTGGGGCAAAAATCCCAAAAATTTCAATTGGTCAATCTATGTCCTGAATTGATTCAGGGAGTCACTTTAAAGGTATTTAATGTGTTTGTGCACATTTACAAAGTATGGTGTAATAATAAAAGCTATAGGAGGAATTCAACTCTTCCCATATTTTTAGTGGAAAATCCGCAGGTCCGGCCCTGACACATAAAAATCCCAAAAATTTCAATATGTCAATCTATGACCTGAATTGATTCAGGAAGTCACTTTAAAGGTATTTAATGTGTTTGCGCACGTTTACAAAGTTTAGTTTAATTATAAGGGCTATTGGAGGAATTTAACTCTTCCCATATTTTCAGTGGAAAATCCGCAGGTCCGGCCCTGTGGCACAAAAATCCCAAAAATTTCAATATGTCAATCTATGTCCAGAATTGATTCAGGGAGTCACTTAAGAGGTATTTAATGTGTTTGCGCACGTTTACAAAGCTTGGTGTAATTATAAGGGCTATAGGAGGAATTTAACTCTTCCCATATTTTCAGTGGAAAATCCGCAGGTCCGGCCCTGTGGCGCAAAAATCCCAAAAATTTCAATAGGTCAATCTATGTCCTGAATTGATTCAGGGAGTCACTTAAGAGGTATTTAATGTGTTTGCGCACGTTTACAAAGTTTGGTTTAATTATAGGGGCTATAGGAGGAATTTAACTCTTTCCATATTTTCAGAGGAAAATCCGCAGGTCTGGCCCTGTGACTTAAAAATCCAAAAAATTTCAATATATCAATCCATGTCCTGAATTGATTCAGGAAGTCACTTTAGAGGTATTTAATGTGTTTGAGCACGTTTACAAAGTTTGGTTTAATTATAAGGGCTATAGGAGGAATTCAACTCTTCCCATATTTTCAGTGGAAAATCCGCAGGTCCGGCCCTGAGACATAAAATCCCAAAAATTTCAATATGTCAATCTATGTCCTGAATTGATTCAGGGAGTCACTTAAGAGGTATTTAATGTGTTTGCGCACGTTTACAAAGCTTGGTGTAATTATAAGGGCTATAGGAGGAATTTAACTCTTCCCATATTTTCAGAGGAAAATCCGCAGGTCCTGTGGCGCAAAAATCCCAAAAATTTCAATAGGTCAATCTATGTCCTGAATTGATTCAGGGAGTCACTTAAGAGGTATTTAATGTGTTTGCGCACGTTTACAAAGTTTGGTTTAATTATAGGGGCTATAGGAGGAATTTAACTCTTTCCATATTTTCAGAGGAAAATCCGCAGGTCCAGTGGCATAAAAATCCCAAAAATTTCAGTATGTCAATCTATGTCCTGAATTGATTCAGGGAGTCACTTTAGAGGTATTTAATGTGTTTGCGCACGTTTACAAAGTTTGGTTTAATTATAAGGGCTATAGGAGGAATTTAACTTTTCCCATATTTTCAGTGGAAAATCCGCAGGTCCGGCCCTATGACTTAAAAATCCCAAAAATTTTAATATGCCAATCTATGTCCTGAATTGATTCAGGGAGTCACTTTAAAGGTATTTAATGTGTTTGCGCACGTTTACAAAGTTTAGTTTAATTATAAGGGCTATTGGAGGAATTTAACTCTTCCCATATTTTCAGTGGAAAATCCGCAGGTGGCACAAAAATCCCAAAAATTCCAATATGTCAATCTATGTCCAGAATTGATTCAGGGAGTCACTTAAGAGGTATTTAATGTGTTTGCGCACGTTTAGAAATTTTGGTGTAATTATAAGGGCTATAGGAGGAATTTAACTCTTTCCATATTTTCAGAGGAAAATCCGCAGGTCTGGCCCTGTGACTTAAAAATCCCAAAAATTTCAATATGTCAATCTATGTCATGAATTGATTCAGGAAATCACTTTAGAGGTATTTAATGTGTTTGCGCACGTTTACAAAGTTTGGTTTAATTATAAGGGCTATAGGAGGAATTTAACTCTTCCCATATTTTCAGTGAAAAATCTACATGTCCGGCCCTGTGGCGCAAAAATCCCAAAAATTTCAATATGTCGATCTATGTCCTGAATTGATTCAGGAAGTCACTTTAGAGGTATTTAATGTGTTTGTGCACGTTTACAAAGTTTAGTTTAATTATAAGGGCTATTGGAGGAATTTAACTCTTCCCATATTTTCAGTGGAAAATCCGCAGATCCGGCCCTCTGGCACAAAAATCCCAAAAGTTTCAATATGTAAATCTATGTCCTGAATTGATTCAGGGAGTCACTTTAAAGGTATTTAATGTGTTTGTGCACGTTTACAAAGTATGGTGTAATAATCAAAGATATAGGAGGAATTCAACTCTTCCCATATTTTCAGTGGAAAATCCGCAGGTCCGGCCCTGACACATAAAAATCCCAAAAATTTCAATAAGTCAATCTATGACCTGAATTGATTCAAGAAGTCACTTTAAAGGTATTTAATGTGTTTGCGCACGTTTACAAAGTTTAGTTTAATTATAAGGGCTATTGGAGGAATTTAACTCTTCCCATATTTTCAGTGGAAAATCCGCAGATCCGGCCCTCTGGCACAAAAATCCCAAAAATTTCAATAGGTCAATCTATGTCCTGAATTGATTCAAGGAGTCACTTAAGAGGTATTTAATGTGTTTGCGCACGTTTACAAAGTTTGGTTCAATTATAGGGGCTATAGGAGGAATTTAACTCTTTCCATATTTTCAGAGGAAAATCCGCAGGTCCAGTGGCATAAAAATCCCAAAAAATTTCAGTATGTCAATCTATGTCCTGAATTGATTCAGGGAGTCACTTTAGAGGTATTTAATGTGTTTGCGCACGTTTACAAAGTTTGGTTTAATTATAAGGGCTATAGGAGGAATTTAACTTTTCCCATATTTTCAGTGGAATATCCGCAGGTCCGGCCCTATGACTTAAAAATCCCAAAAATTTTAATATGCCAATCTATGTCCTGAATTGATTCAGGGAGTCACTTTAGAGGTATTTAATGTGTTTGCGCACGTTTACAAAGTTTAGTTTAATTATAAGGGCTATTGGAGGAATTTAACTCTTCCCATATTTTCAGTGGAAAATCCGCAGGTCCGGCCCTGTGGCACATAAATCCCAAAAATTCCAATATGTCAATCTATGTCCAGAATTGATTCAGGGAGTCACTTAAGAGGTATTTAATGTGTTTGCGCACGTTTACAAAGTTTGGTGTAATTATAAGGGCTATAGGAGGAATTTAACTCTTTCCATATTTTCAGAGGAAAATCCGCAGGTCTGGCCCTGTGACTTAAAAATCCCAAAAATTTCAATATGTCAATCTATGTCATGAATTGATTCAGGAAGTCACTTTAGAGGTATTTAATGTGTTTGCGCACGTTTACAAAGTTTGGTTTAATTATAAGGGCTATAGGAGGAATTTAACTCTTCCCATATTTTCAGTGGAAAATCCACATGTCCGGCCCTGTGGCGCAAAAATCCCAAAAATTTCAATATGTCGATCTATGTCCTGAATTGATTCAGGAAGTCACTTTAGAGGTATTTAATGTGTTTGTGCACGTTTACAAAGCTTGGTTTAATTATAAGGGCTATTGGAGGAATTTAATTCTTCCCATATTTTCAGTGGAAAATCCGCAGGTCCGGCCCTGTGACTTAAAAATCCCACAAATTTCAACATGTCAATCTTTGTCCTGAATTGATTCAGGGAGTCACTTAAAAGGTATTTAATGTGTTTGCGCACGTTTACAAAGTTTGGTTTAATTATAAGGGCTATAGGAGGAATTTAACTCTTTCCATATTTTCAGAGGAAAATCCGCAGGTCCAGTGGCACAAAAATCCCAAAAATTTCAGTATGTCAATCTATGTCCTGAATTGATTCAGGGAGTCACTTTAGAGGTATTTAATGTGTTTGCACACGTTTACAAAGTTTGGTGTAATTATAAGGGCTATAGGAGGAATTTAACTCTTCCCATATTTTCAGTGGAAAATCCGCAGGTCCGGACCTGTGGGGCAAAAATCCCAAAAATTTCAATAGGTCAATCTATGTCCTGAATTGATTCAGGGAGTCACTTTAGAGGTATTTAATGTGTTTGTACACGTTTACAAAGTTTGATGTAATTATAAAGGCTATAGGAGGAATTTAACTCTTCCCTTATTTTCAGTGGAAAATCCGCAGGTCCGGCCCTGTGGGGCAAAAATCCCAAAAATTTCAATAGGTCAATCTATGTCTTGAATTGATTCAGGGAGTCAATTTAAAGGTATTTAATGTGTTTGTGCACATTTACAAAGTATGGTGTAATAATAAAAGCTATAGGAGGAATTCAACTCTTCCCATATTTTCAGTGGAAATTCCGCAGGTGCCGGCCCAGTGACTTAAAAATCCCAAAAATTTCAATATGTCAATCTATGTCCTGAATTGATTCAGGAAGTCACTTTAAAGGTATTTAATGTGTTTGCGCACGTTTACAAAGTTTGGTTTAATTATAAGGGCTATTGGAGGAATTTAACTCTTCCCATATTTTCAGTGGAAAATCCGCAGGTCCGGCCCTGAAACATAAAATCCCAAAAATTTCAATATGTCAATCTATGTCCTGAAATGATTCAGGGAATCACTTAAGAGGTATTTAATGTGTTTGCACACGTTTACAAAGCTTGGTGTAATTATAAGGGCTATAGGAGGAATTTAACTCTTCCCATATTTTCAGTGGAAAATCCGCAGGTCCGGCCCTGTGGCGCAAAAATCCCAAAAATTTCAATAGGTCAATCTATGTCCTGAATTGATTCAGGGAGTCACTTAAGAGGTATTTAATGTGTTTGCGCACGTTTACAAAGTTTGGTGTAATTATAAGGGCTATAGGAGGAATTTAACTCTTCCCATATTTTCAGTGGAAAATCCGCAGGTCCGGCCCTGTGGCGCAAAAATCCCAAAAATTTCAATAGGTCAATCTATGTCCTGAATTGATTCAGGGAGTCACTTTAGAGGTATTTAATGTGTTTGCGCACGTTTACAATGTTTGGTTTAATTATAAGGGCTATAGGAGGAATTTAACTTTTCCCATATTTTCAGTGGAAAATCCGCAGGTCCGGCCCTGTGGCACAAAAATCCCAAAAATTTCAATAGGTCAATCTATGTCCTGAATTGATTCAGGGAGTCACTTTAGAGGTATTTAATGTGTTTGCACACGTTTACAAAGTTTGATGTAATTATAAGGGCTATAGGAGGAATTTAACTCTTCCCATATTTTCAGTGGAAAATCCGCAGGTCCGGCCCTGTGGCACAAAAATCCCAAAAATTTCAATAGGTCAATCTATGTCCTGAATTGATTCAGGGAGTCACTTTAAAGGTATTTAATGTTTGTGCACGTTTACAAAGTATGGTGTAATAATAAAAGCTATAGGAGGAATTCAACTCTTCCCATATTTTCAGTGGAAAATCCGCAGGTCCGGCCCTGTGACTTAAAAATCTCAAAAATTTCAATATGTCAATCTATGTCCTGAATTGATTCAGGAAGTCACTTTAAAGGTATTTAATGTGTTTGCGCACGTTTACAAAGTTTGGTTTAATTATAAGGGCTATTGGAAGAATTTAACTCTTCCCATATTTTCAGTGGAAAATCCGCAGGTCCGGCCCTGTGGCGCAAAAATCCCAAAAATTTCAATATGTTAATCTATGTCCTGAATTGATTCAGGGAGTCACTTTAAAGGTATTTAATGTGTTTGTGCACGTTTACAAAGCTTGGTGTAATTATAAGGGCTATAGGAGGAATTTAACTCTTTCCATATTTTCAGAGGAAAATCCGCAGGTCCGGCCCTGAGACATAAAAATCCCAAAAATTTCAATATGTCAATCTATGTCCTGAATTGATTCAGGAAGTCACTTTAGATGTATTTAATGTGTTTGTGCACGATTACAAAGCTTGGTTTAATTATAAGGTCTATAGGAGGAATTTAACTCTCTCCGTATTTTCAGAGGAAAATCCGCAGGTCCGGCCCTGTGGCGCAAAAATCCCAAAAATTTCAATAGGTCAATCCATGTCCTGAATTGATTCAGGGAGTCACTTTAAAGGTATTTAATGTGTTTGTGCACGTTTACAAAGCTTGGTTTAATTATAAGGGCTATAGGAGGAATTTAACTCTCCGTATTTTCAGAGGAAAATCCGCAGGTCCGGCCCTGTGACTTAAAAATCCCAAAAATTTCAATATGTCAATCTATGTCCTGAATTGATTCAGGAAGTCACTTTGGAGGTATTTAAAGTGTTTGTGCACGTTTACAAAGATTAATTTAATTATAAGGGCTATAGGAGGAATTTAACTCTCTCCATATTTTCAGAGGAAAATCCGCAGGTCCGGCCCTGTGACTTAAAAATCCCAAAAATTTCAATATGTCAATCTATATCCTGAATTGATTCAGGGAGTCACTTTAGAGGTATTTAATGTGTTTGTGCACGTTTACAAAGTATGGTGTAATAATAAAAGCTATAGGAGGAATTCAACTCTTCCCATATTTTCAGTGGAAAATCCGCAGGTCCGGCCCTGTGGCAGAAAAATCCCAAAAATTTCAATATGTCAATCTATGTCCTGAATTGATTCAGGAAGTCACTTTAGAGGTATTTAATGTGTTTGTGCACGTTTACAAAGTTTGGTTTAATTATAAGGGCTATAGGAGGAATTTAACTCTTCTCATATTTTTAGAGGAAAATCCGCAGGTCCGGCCCTGTGGCACAAAAATCCCAAAAATTTCAATATGTCATTCTATGTCCTGAATTGATTCAGGGAGTCACTTTAGAGGTATTCAACCCTGGATAGGTACGGTGGATCGTACGCGACCCCAAGCGTAAAAAAAAAGAGGTTTTTCTCACGTGACTCACCCCCGTGACTGAATTTGTGGGTGATCGACCTGCAGGAGGTGTCTCCCCTACACGCTCTAGTAGTGTCGAGATGTGCATTGCTGTAGCTGTACTCCTTCCCCGATTTCTGAGATGCGTCGGGGTCGAGCGCGACCGAGTTTACCCTTCTAAGGTAATTTGCATAATTATCAAAGTTATTACGTATTATGAAATTGTCGTAGAATGGTGCAACTTGTATTGGTTATCAGTTGTGGAAAGTCTTGGTGGATTGTTTGGCTACCATGTGCATGATTTTTTTTTTAGTTAAAATGTCGTTCATCACCACGAGGACCATTCTACCGCGAGTGCCCCTTTTTCATTTTTTTTCATTTTTTTGCCAAGTCATTTTTCCGTAAGATATTGCCAAATAGTGTCGTAAAACTTTTGCTTGTTTAGTGTTGGAAAGTGTGTCTAGATGATCTGGCTACCCATGCGTGACTTTGTTTTTGTCAGATACGACGTAGTTATTGGTATATTGGGTATTTAACTGCGGTTGCCAATTTCTGTTTTTTTTTCAATATTTGTAAAAAATTTTACGCAGTAAGGAATTGCCGTATATTATTCATTTTTTTTCATGTTTATGTGTTAGAAAGTGTGCCTTGATGGTTGGGCTAACACGTGCATGTCTTTTTTTTTTATCTGAGATGCCGTATATTAGAATGTTGGGCATTTTACCACGTGCCCCTTTTTCATTTTTTCATTTTTTTGCCAAGTCATTTTTCCGTAAGATATTGCCAAATAGTGTCGTAAAACTTTTGCTTTTTTAGTGTTGGAAAGTGTGTCTAGATGATCTGGCTACCCATGCGTGACTTTGTTTTTGTCAGATACGACGTAGTTATTGGTAAATTGGGTATTTAACTGCGGTTGCCAATTTCTGTTTTTTTTCAATATTTGTAAAAATTTACTACGTAGTAAGGAATTGCCGTATATTATTGATTTTTTTTCATGTTTATGTGTTAGAAAGTGTGCCTTGATGGTTGGGCTAACACGTGCATGTCTTTTTTTTTATCTGAGATGCCGTATATTAGAATGTTGGGCATTTTTCCGCGAGTGCCCCTTTTTATTTGTTTTGCATTTTTTTGCTTAGTCATGTTACCGTAAGGAATTGGCAAGTAGTGTCACAAAACTTACATTTTTATAGTGTTGGAAAGTGTTTCTAGATGATCTGGCTACCCATGCCTATTTTTTTTTTAGCCAGATATGGCGTATATATTAGTATGTGTTCGATTTTCCTGTGATTGCCATTTTTTCGTTTTTTCCCATTTCTTTCAAAATTACTACGTACTAAGGAACTATCACAGAGTAATGATTCATTTATATGTTTATTTGTCGGAAAATAATGTGCCTTGATGGTTTGCCTAGCACGTGGCTGAAATTTTTTTTTTCTGAAATGCCGTATATTAGAATGGCCATTTTTCCGCGAGTGCCCCTTTTTATTTGTTTTGCATTTTTTTGCTTAGTCATGTTACCGTAAGGAATTGGCAAGTAGTGTCGCAAAACTTATAATTTTATAGTGTTGGAAAGTGTTTCTAGATGATCTGGCTACCCATGCCTATCTTTTTTTTTTAGCCAGATATGGCGTATATATAGGTATGTGTTCGATTTTCCTGTGATTGCCATTTTTTCATTTTTTCCCATTTCTTTCAAAATTACTACGTACTAAGGAACTATCACAGAGTAATGATTCATTTAGATGTTTATTTGTCGGAAAATGTGCCTTGATGGTTTGCCTAGCTCGTGGCTGAATTTTTTTTTTTCTGAAATGCCGTATATTAGAATGTTGGGCATTTTTCCGCGAGGGCCCCTTTTTATTTGTTTTGCATTTTTTTGCTTAGTCATGTTACCGTAAGGAATTGGCAAGTAGTGTCGCAAAACTTATATTTTTATAGTGTTGGAAAGTGTTTCTAGATGATCTGGCTACCCATGCCTATCTTTTTTTTAGCCAGATATGGCGTATATATAGATATGTGTTCGATTTTCCAGTGATTGCCATTTTTTCGTTTTTTCCCATTTCTTTCAAAATTACTACGTACTAAGGAACTATCACAGACTAATGATTCCTCTAGATGTTTATTTGTCGGAAAATTTTATTTACTTCTTTTTTGATTGAATATCATCAATTTTTTTTAGCTAAAATATTATATTGTTTCACATTTTTTTTTTTTTATTATTTTATTTCCCTTCAAAAATTTTTTTTTGGGTCAGAATTTTAATTTTATAGTCGTAAAATAATCGACAATTATCCAGCAACCCACCATACAATTTTTTTTGCATATCCAATAATAATTAGATTAGTAAAAAACACCTTGAAATTGACATACCCTTCCTACATTTCAAGTGGCAGATTAGGGAGTCTGAGTTAGTGTGGTTGGCGGCCATTTTGTCGACATATCCGAAACGTAAGTTGCCCTACCTATATATATTCTTGTTCCCTATAGAATTTGTGATATTTTGGTATATTTTTACCTGCATAAATATCATATTATATATTAAATATATGTATTTTTTTACGAAATTTCCAAGTACTCAAAAAATTACCTTTAGATATGGCCCCTGACATAAATGTAATTTACAAAATAATGATGATTTTTTTACATATTTCTATTTTAGGATAACATATGTTTATTCCCTAAAAAAATTAGCCACTTCCTATTTCATTTGGGTACCCAAAAAAATTCATGAAATTTGGAAAAAAATTTTTGGCCAAAAAAAGTTACCCTTTTTTTCTCATTTCAGATCTTCACCTCCATGGGTCTGACTTCATCCAAAATACATCAAGATGTGTCCTAAACATTCAAGAATCAATTCCTAAAAGGATTTGTGTATATATGTATAAACTTTTTTTTTATGAATTTTTATGTCAGGTCTTTTTTTTCTACTTAATTTTTTAAAATATTTATAATAAATAGTTTTTCTGCAGATGAGTAGTATTTATCTTTACAGTTGTTTTAAGCATTCATTGAAGTTTTTTTGGCAAAAGAAAAAAAGAGGTTACTGCAAAAACTGATTTTTCAAGAATTTTTTTTGCCGTCGGGGTCGTTCGCGCCCGAGTATACCCTTAAAGGGGTGTCCGAGGAGCGTACCTATCCAGGGTTAATGTGTTTGCGCACGTTTACAAAGTTTGGTGTAATTATAAGGGCTATAGGAGGAATTTAACTCTTCCCATATTTTCAGTGGAAAATCCACAGGTTCGGCCCTGTGACTTAAAAATCCCCAAAATTTCAATATGTCAATCTATGTCCTGAATTGATTCAGGGATTCACTTAAGAGGTATTTAATGTGTTTGCGCACGTTTACAAAGTTTGGTTTAATTATAAGGGCTTTAGGAGGAATTTAACTCTTCCCATATTTTCAGTGGAAAATCCGCAGGTCCGGCCCTATGACTTAAAATTCCCAAAAATTTCAATATACCAATCTATGTCCTGAATTGATTTAGGGAGTCACTTTAGAGGTATTTAATGTGTTTGCGCACGTTTACAAAGTTTGATGTAATTATAAGGGCTATAGGAGGAATTTAACTATTCCATATTTTCAGTGGAAAATCCACAAAAATCCCAAAAATTTCAATATGTCAATCTATATCCTGAATTGATTCAGGGAGTCACTTTAGAGGTATTTAATGTGTTTGCGCACGTTTACAAAGATTGGTGTAATTATAAGGGTATAGGAGGAATTTAACTCTTCCCATATTTTCAGTGGAAAATCCGCAGGTCCGGCCCTGTGGCACAAAAATTCCAAAAATTTCAATATGTCAATCTATGTCCTGAATTGATTCAGGGAGTCACTTTAGAGATATTTAATGTTTCTTTGCATGTTTACAAAGTTTGGTGTAATTATAAGGGCTATAGGAGGAATTTAACTCTTCCCATATTTTCAGTGGAAAATCCGCAGGTCCGGCCCTGTGACTTAAAAATCCCAAAAATTTCAATATGTCAATCTATGTCCTGAATTGATTCAGGGAGTCACTTTAGAGGTATTTAATGTGTTTACGCACGTTTACAAAGTTTGGTGTAATTATAAGGGCTATAGGAGGAATTTAACTCTTCCCATATTTTAAGTGGAAAATCCGCAGGTCCGGCCCTGTGGGGTAAAAATCCCAAAAATTTCAATATGTCAATCTATGTCCTGAATTGATTCAGGGAGTCACTTTAAAGGTATTTAATGTGTTTCTGCACGTTTACAAAGTATGGTGTAATAATAAAAGCTATAGGAGGAATTCAACTCTTCCCATATTTTTAGTGGAAAATCCGCAGGTCCGGCCCTGAGACATAAAAATCCCAAAAATTTCAATATGTCAATCTATGTCCTGAATTGATTCAGGGAGTCACTTTATAGGTATTTAATGTGTTTGTGCACGTTTACAAAGCTTGGTTTAATTATAAGAGCTATAGGAGGAATTTAACTCTCTCCGTATTTTCAGAGGAAAATCCGCAGGACAAAAAAAGTTACCCTTTTTTTCTCATTTCAGATCTTCACCTCCATGGGTCTGACTTCATCCAAAATACATCAAGATGTGTCCTAAACATTCAAGAATCAATTCCTAAAAGGATTTGTGTATATATGTATAAACTTTTTTTTTATGAATTTTTATGTCAGGTCTTTTTTTTCTACTTAATTTTTTAAAATATTTATAATAAATAGTTTTTCTGCAGATGAGTAGTATTTATCTTTACAGTTGTTTTAAGCATTCATTGAAGTTTTTTTTGGCAAAAGAAAAAAAAGAGGTTACTGCAAAAACTGATTTTTCAAGAATTTTTTTGGCGTCGGGGTCGTTCGCGCCCGAGTATACCCTTAAAGGGGTGTCAGAGGAGCGTACCTATCCAGGGTTAATGTGTTTGCGCACGTTTACAAAGTTTGGTGTAATTATAAGGGCTATAGGAGGAATTTAACTCTTCCCATATTTTCAGTGGAAAATCCACAGGTTCGGCCCTGTGACTTAAAAATCCCCAAAATTTCAAAATGTTTATCTATGTCCTGAATTGATTCAGGGATTCACTTAACAGGTATTTAATGTGTTTGCGCACGTTTACAAAGTTTGGTGTAATTATAAGGGTATAGGAGGAATTTAACTCTTCCCATATTTTCAGTGGAAAATCCGCAGGTCCGGCCCTATGGCACAAATATCCCAAAAATTTCAATATGTCAATCTATGTCCTGAATTGATTCAGGGAGTCACTTTAGAGGTATTTAATGTGTTTGCGCACGTTTACAAAGTTTGGTGTAATTAAAAGGGTGTAGGAGGAATTTAACTCTTCCCATATTTTCAGTGGAAAATCCACAGGTTCGGCCCTGTGACTTAAAAATCCCCAAAATTTCAATATGTAAATCTATGTCCTGAATTGATTCAGGGATTCACTTAACAGGTATTTAATGTGTTTGCGCACGTTTACAAGGTTTGGTTTAATTATAAGGGCTTTAGGAGGAATTTAACTCTTCCCATATTTTCAGTGGAAAATCCGCAGGTCCGGCCCTATGACTTAAAATTCCCAAAAATTTCAATATGTCAATCTATGTCCTGAATTGATTCAGGGAGTCACTTTAGAGGTATTTAATGTGTTTGCGCACGTTTACAAAGTTTGGTGTAATTATAAGGGTATAGGAGGAATTTAACTCTTCCCATATTTTCAGTGGAAAATCCGCAGGTCCGGCCCTGTGGCACAAAAATCCCAAAAATTTCAATATGTCAATCTATGTCCTGAATTGATTCAGGGAGTCACTTTAGAGGTATTTAATGTGTTTGCGCACGTTTACAAAGTTTGATGTAATTATAAGGGCTATAGGAGGAATTTAACTCTTCCCATATTTTCAGTGGAAAATCCGCAGGTCCGGCCCTGTGGCACAAAAATCCCAAAAATTTCAATATGTCAATCTATGTCCTGAATTGATTCAGGGAGTCACTTTAGAGGTATTTAATGTGTTTGTGCACGTTTACAAAGTTTGGTGTAATTATAAGGGTATAGGAGGAATTTAACTCTTCCCATATTTTCAGTGGAAAATCCCCAGGTCCGGCCCTGTGGCACAAAAATCCCAAAAATTTCAATATGCCAGTCTATGTCCTGAATTGATTCAGGGAGTCACTTTAGAGGTATTTAATGTGTTTGCGCACGTTTACAAAGTTTGGTGTAATTATAAGGGCTATAGGAGGAATTTAACTCTTCCCATATTTTAAGTGGAAAATCCGCAGGTCCTGCCCTGTGGGGTAAAAATCCCAAAAATTTCAATATGTCAATCTATGTCCTGAATTGATTCAGGGAGTCACTTTAAAGGTATTTAATGTGTTTGTGCACGTTTACAAAGTATGGTGTAATAATAAAAGCTATAGGAGGAATTCAACTCTTCCCATATTTTTAGTGGAAAATCCACAGGTCTGGCCCTGAGACATAAAAATCCCAAAAATTTCAATATGTCAATCTATGTCCTGAATTGATTCAGGGATTCATTTAAGAGGCATTTAATGTGTTTGCGCACGTTTACAAAGTTTGGTTTAATTATAAGGGCTTTAGGAGGAATTTAACTCTTCTCATATTTTCAGTGGAAAATCCGCAGGTCCGGCCCTATGACTTAAAATTCCCAAAAATTTCAATATGCCAATCTATGTCCTGAATTGATTTAGGGAGTCACTTTAGAGGTATTTAATGTGTTTGCGCACGTTTACAAAGTTTGGTGTAATTATAAGGGCTATAGGAGGAATTTAACTCTTCCCATATTTTAAGTGGAAAATCCGCAGGTCCGGCCCTGTGGCACAAAAATCCCAAAAATTTCAATATGTCAATCTATGTCCTGAATTGATTCAGGGAGTCACTTTAGAGGTATTTAATGTGTTTGCGCACGTTTACAAAGTTTGGTGTAATTATAAGGGTATAGGAGGAATTCAACTCTTCCCATATTTTCAGTGGAAAATCCGCAGGTCCGGCCCTGTGGCACAAAAATTCCAAAAATTTCAATATGTCAATCTATGTCCTGAATTGATTCAGGGAGTCACTTTAGAGATATTTAATGTTTCTTTGCATGTTTACAAAGTTTGGTGTAATTATAAGGGCTATAGGAGGAATTTAACTCTTCCCATATTTTCAGTGGAAAATCCGCAGGTCCGGCCCTGTGACTTAAAAATCCCAAAAATTTCAATATGTCAATCTGGCCCTGTGACTTAAAAATCCCAAAAATTTCAATATGTCAATCTATGTCCTGAATTGATTCAAGGAGTCACTTTAAAGGTATTTAAAGTGTTTGTGCACGTTTACAAAGTATGGTGTAATTATAAAAGCTATAGGAGGAATTCAACTCTTCACATATTTTTAGTGGAAAATCCGCAGGTCCGGCCCTGAGACATAAAAATCCCAAAAATTTCAATACGTCAATCTATGTCCTGAATTGATTCAGGGAGTCACTTTATAGGTATTTAATGTGTTTGTGCACGTTTACAAAGCTTGGTTTAATTATAAGAGCTATAGGAGGAATTTAACTCTCTCCGTATTTTCAGAGGAAAATCCGCAGGCCAAAAAAAGTTACCCTTTTTTTCTCATTTCAGATCTTCACCTCCATGGGTCTGACTTCATCCAAAATACATCAAGATTTGTCCTAAACATTCAAGAATCAATTCCTAAAAGGATTTGTGTATATATGTATAAACTTTTTTTTATGAATTTTTATGTCAGGTCTTTTTTTTTCTACTTAATTTTTTAAAATATTTATAATAAATAGTTTTTCTGCAGATGAGTAGTATTTATCTTTACAGTTGTTTTAAGCATTCATTGAAGTTTTTTTATGGCAAAAGAAAAAAAGAGGTTACTGCAAAAACTGATTTTTCAAGAATTTTTTTTGGCGTCGGGGTCGTTCGAGCCCGAGTATAACCTTAAAGGGGTGTCCGAGGAGCGTACCTATCCAGGGTTAATGTGTTTGCGCACGTTTACAAAGTTTGGTGTAATTATAAGGGCTATAGGAGGAATTTAACTCTTCCCATATTTTCAGTGGAAAATCCACAGGTTCGGCCCTGTGACTTAAAAATCCCAAAAATTTCAATATGTCAATCTATGTCCTGAATTGATTCAGGGATTCACTTAACAGGTATTTAATGTGTTTGCGCACGTTTACAAAGTTTGGTTTAATTATAAGGGCTTTAGGAGGAATTTACCTCTTCCCATATTTTCAGTGGAAAATCCACAGGTTCGGCCCTATGACTTAAAAATCCCAAAAATTTCAATATGTCAATTTTCAGTGGAAAATCCACAGGTTCGGCCCTATGACTTAAAAATCCCAAAAATTTCAATATGTCAATCTATGTCCTGAATTGATTCAGGGATTCACTTAACAGGTATTTAATGTGTTTGCGCACGTTTACAAGGTTTGGTTTAATTATAAGGGCTTTAGGAGGAATTTAACTCTTCCCATATTTTCAGTGGAAAATCCGCAGGTCCGGCCCTATGACTTAAAATTCCCAAAAATTTCAATATGTCAATCTATGTCCTGAATTGATTCAGGGAGTCACTTTAGAGGTATTTAATGTGTTTGCGCACGTTTACAAAGTTTGGTGTAATTAAAAGGGTATAGGAGGAATTTAACTCTTCCCATATTTTCAGTGGAAAATCCGCAGGTCCGGCCCTGTGGCACAAAAATTCCAAAAATTTCAATATGTCAATCTATGTCCTGAATTGATTCAGGGAGTCACTTTAGAGATATTTAATGTTTCTTTGCATATTTACAAAGTTTGGTGTAATTATAAGGGTATAGGAGGAATTTAACTCTTCCCATATTTTCAGTGGAAAATCCGCAGGTCCGGCCCTATGGCACAAAAATCCCAAAAATTTCAATATGTCAATCTATGTCCTGAATTGATTCAGGGAGTCACTTTAGAGGTATTTAATGTGTTTGCGCACGTTTACAAAGTTTGGTGTAATTAAAAGGGTATAGGAGGAATTTAACTCTTCCCATATTTTCAGTGGAAAATCCGCAGGTCCGGCCCTGTGGCACAAAAATTCCAAAAATTTCAATATGTCAATCTATGTCCTGAATTGATTCAGGGAGTCACTTTAGAGGTATTTAATGTGTTTGCGCACGTTTACAAAGTTTGGTGTAATTAAAAGGGTATAGGAGGAATTTAACTCTTCCCATATTTTCAGTGGAAAATCCGCAGGTCCGGCCCTGTGGCACAAAAATTCCAAAAATTTCAATATGTCAATCTATGTCCTGAATTGATTCAGGGAGTCACTTTAGAGATATTTAATGTTTCTTTGCATGTTTACAAAGTTTGGTGTAATTATAAGGGCTATAGGAGGAATTTAACTCTTCCCATATTTTCAGTGGAAAATCCGCTGGTCCGGCCCTGTGACTTAAAAATCCCAAAAATTTCAATATGTCAATCTATGTCCTGGATTGATTCAGGGAGTCACTTTAGAGGTATTTAATGTGTTTGCGCACGTTTACAAAGTTTGGTGTAATTATAAGGGCTATAGGAGGAATTTAACTCTTCCCATATTTTAAGTGGAAAATCCGCAGGTCCGGCCCTGTGGGGTAAAAATCCCAAAAATTTCAATATGTCAATCTATGTCCTGAATTGATTCAGGGAGTCACTTTAAAGGTATTTAAAGTGTTTCTGCACGTTTACAAAGTATGGTGTAATAATAAAAGCTATAGGAGGAATTCAACTCTTCCCATATTTTTAGTGGAAAATCCGCAGGTCCGGCCCTGAGACATAAAAATCCCAAAAATTTGAATATGTCAATCTATGTCCTGAATTGATTCAGGGAGTCACTTTATAGGTATTTAATGTGTTTGTGCACGTTTACAAAGCTTGGTTTAATTATAAGAGCTATAGGAGGAATTTAACTCTCTCCGTATTTTCAGAGGAAAATCCGCAGGCCAAAAAAAGTTACCCTTTTTTTCTCATTTCAGATCTTCACCTCCATGGGTCTGACTTCATCCAAAATACATCAAAATGTGTCCTAAACATTCAAGAATCAATTCCTAAAAGGATTTGTGTATATATGTATAAACTTTTTTTTTATGAATTTTTATGTCAGGTCTTTTTTTTTCTACTTAATTTTTTAAAATATTTATAATAAATAGTTTTTCTGCAGATGAGTAGTATTTATCTTTACAGTTGTTTTAAGCATTCATTGAAGTTTTTTTTTGGCAAAAGAAAAAAAGAGGTTACTGCAAAAACTGATTTTTCAAGAATTTTTTTTGGCGTCGGGGTCGTTCGAGCCCCAGTATACCCTTAAAGGGGTATCCGAGGAGCGTACCTATCCAGGGTTAATGTGTTTGCGCACGTTTACAAAGTTTGGTTTAATTATAAGGGCTATAGGAGGAATTTAACTCTTCCCATATTTTCAGTGGAAAATCCACAGGTTCGGCCCTGTGACTTAAAAATCCCCAAAATTTCAATATGTAAATCTATGTCCTGAATTGATTCAGGGATTCACTTAACAGGTATTTAATGTGTTTGCGCACGTTTACAAGGTTTGGTTTAATTATAAGGGCTTTAGGAGGAATTTAACTCTTCCCATATTTTCAGTGGAAAATCCGCAGGTCCGGCCCTATGACTTAAAATTCCCAAAAATTTCAATATGTCAATCTATGTCCTGAATTGATTCAGGGAGTCACTTTAGAGGTATTTAATGTGTTTGCGCACGTTTACAAAGTTTGGTGTAATTATAAGGGTATAGGAGGAATTTAACTCTTCCCATATTTTCAGTGGAAAATCCGCAGGTCCGGCCCTGTGGCACAAAAATACCAAAAATTTCAATATGTCAATCTATGTCCTGAATTGATTCAGGGAGTCACTTTAGAGGTATTTAATGTGTTTGTGCACGTTTACAAAGTTTGGTGTAATTATAAGGGTATAGGAGGAATTTAACTCTTCCCATATTTTCAGTGGAAAATCCGCAGGTCCGGCCCTGTGGCACAAAAATCCCAAAAATTTCAATATGCCAGTCTATGTCCTGAATTGATTCAGGGAGTCACTTTAGAGGTATTTAATGTGTTTGCGCACGTTTACAAAGTTTGGTGTAATTATAAGGGCTATAGGAGGAATTTAACTCTTCCCATATTTTAAGTGGAAAATCCGCAGGTCCGGCCCTGTGGGGTAAAAATCCCAAAAATTTCAATATGTCAATCTATGTCCTGAATTGATTCAGGGAGTCACTTTAAAGGTATTTAATGTGTTTGTGCACGTTTACAAAGTATGGTGTAATAATAAAAGCTATAGGAGGAATTCAACTCTTCCCATATTTTTAGTGGAAAATCCACAGGTCTGGCCCTGAGACATAAAAATCCCAAAAATTTCAATATGTCAATCTATGTCCTGAATTGATTCAGGGATTCACTTAAGAGGCATTTAATGTGTTTGCGCACGTTTACAAAGTTTGGTTTAATTATAAGGGCTTTAGGAGGAATTTAACTCTTCTCATATTTTCAGTGGAAAATCCGCAGGTCCGGCCCTATGACTTAAAATTCCCAAAAATTTCAATATGCCAATCTATGTCCTGAATTGATTTAGGGAGTCACTTTAGAGGTATTTAATGTGTTTGCGCACGTTTACAAAGTTTGGTGTAATTATAAGGGCTATAGGAGGAATTTAACTCTTCCCATATTTTAAGTGGAAAATCCGCAGGTCCGGCCCTGTGGCACAAAAATTCCAAAAATTTCAATATGTCAATCTATGTCCTGAATTGATTCAGGGAGTCACTTTAGAGATATTTAATGTTTCTTTGCATGTTTACAAAGTTTGGTGTAATTATAAGGGCTATAGGAGGAATTTAACTCTTCCCATATTTTCAGTGGAAAATCCGCGGGTCCGGCCCTGTGACTTAAAAATCCCAAAAATTTCAATATATCAATCTATGTCCTGAATTGATTCAGGGAGTCACTTTAGAGGTATTTAATGTGTTTGCGCACGTTTACAAAGTTTGGTGTAATTATAAGGGCTATAGGAGGAATTTAACTCTTCCCATATTTTCAGTGGAAAATCCGCAGGTCCGGCCCTGTGGGGTAAAAATCCCAAAAATTTCAATATGTCAATCTATGTCCTGAATTGATTCAGGGAGTCACTTTAAAGGTATTTAAAGTGTTTCTGCACGTTTACAAAGTATGGTGTAATAATAAAAGCTATAGGAGGAATTCAACTCTTCCCATATTTTTAGTGGAAAATCCGCAGGTCCGGCCCTGAGACATAAAAATCCCAAAAATTTGAATATGTCAATCTATGTCCTGAATTGATTCAGGGAGTCACTTCATAGGTATTTAATGTGTTTGTGCACGTTTACAAAGCTTGGTTTAATTATAAGAGCTATAGGAGGAATTTAACTCTCTCCGTATTTTCAGAGGAAAATCCGCAGGCCAAAAAAAGTTACCCTTTTTTTCTCATTTCAGATCTTCACCTCCATGGGTCTGACTTCATCCAAAATACATCAAGATGTGTCCTAAACATTCAAGAATCAATTCCTAAAAGGATTTGTGTATATATGTATAAACTTTTTTTATATGAATTTTTATGTCAGGTCTTTTTTTTTCTACTTAATTTTTTAAAATATTTATAATAAATAGTTTTTCTGCAGATGAGTAGTATTTATCTTTACAGTTGTTTTAAGCATTCATTGAAGTTTTTTTTTGGCAAAAGAAAAAAAGAGGTTACTGCAAAAACTGATTTTTCAAGAATTTTTTTTGGCGTCGGGGTCGTTCGAGCCCGAGTATACCCTTAAAGGGGTGTCCGAGGAGCGTACCTATCCAGGGTTAATGTGTTTGCGCACGTTTACAAAGTTTGGTGTAATTATAAGGGCTATAGGAGGAATTTAACTCTTCCCATATTTTCAGTGGAAAATCCACAGGTTCGGCCCTGTGACTTAAAAATCCCCAAAATTTCAATATGTAAATCTATGTCCTGAATTGATTCAGGGATTCACTTAACAGGTATTTAATGTGTTTGCCCACGTTTACAAGGTTTGGTTTAATTATAAGGGCTTTAGGAGGAATTTAACTCTTCCCATATTTTCAGTGGAAAATCCGCAGGTCCGGCCCTATGACTTAAAATTCCCAAAAATTTCAATATGTCAATCTATGTCCTGAATTGATTCAGGGAGTCACTTTAGAGGTATTTAATGTGTTCGCGCACGTTTACAAAGTTTGGTGTAATTATAAGGGTATAGGAGGAATTTAACTCTTCCCATATTTTCAGTGGAAAATCCGCAGGTCCGGCCCTGTGGCACAAAAATCCCAAAAATTTCAATATGTCAATCTATGTCCTGAATTGATTCAGGGAGTCACTTTAGAGGTATTTAATGTGTTTGTGCACGTTTACAAAGTTTGGTGTAATTATAAGGGTATAGGAGGAATTTAACTCTTCCCATATTTTCAGTGGAAAATCCGCAGGTCCGGCCCTGTGGCACAAAAATCCCAAAAATTTCAATATGCCAGTCTATGTCCTGAATTGATTCAGGGAGTCACTTTAGAGGTATTTAATGTGTTTGCGCACGTTTACAAAGTTTGGTGTAATTATAAGGGCTATAGGAGGAATTTAACTCTTCCCATATTTTAAGTGGAAAATCCGCAGGTCCGGCCCTGTGGGGTAAAAATCCCAAAAATTTCAATATGTCAATCTATGTCCTGAATTGATTCAGGGAGTCACTTTAAAGGTATTTAATGTGTTTGTGCACGTTTACAAAGTATGGTGTAATAATAAAAGCTATAGGAGGAATTCAACTCTTCCCATATTTTTAGTGGAAAATCCACAGGTCTGGCCCTGAGACATAAAAATCCCAAAAATTTCAATATGTCAATCTATGTCCTGAATTGATTCAGGGATTCACTTAAGAGGCATTTAATGTGTTTGCGCACGTTTACAAAGTTTGGTTTAATTATAAGGGCTTTAGGAGGAATTTAACTCTTCTCATATTTTCAGTGGAAAATCCGCAGGTCCGGCCCTATGACTTAAAATTCCCAAAAATTTCAATATGCCAATCTATGTCCTGAATTGATTTAGGGAGTCACTTTAGAGGTATTTAATGTGTTTGCGCACGTTTACAAAGTTTGGTGTAATTATAAGGGCTATAGGAGGAATTTAACTCTTCCCATATTTTAAGTGGAAAATCCGCAGGTCCGGCCCTGTGGCACAAAAATCCCAAAAATTTCAATATGTCAATCTATGTCCTGAATTGATTCAGGGAGTCACTTTAGAGGTATTTAATGTGTTTGCGCACGTTTACAAAGTTTGGTGTAATTATAAGGGTATAGGAGGAATTTAACTCTTCCCATATTTTAAGTGGAAAATCCGCAGGTCCGGCCCTGTGGCACAAAAATTCCAAAAATTTCAATATGTCAATCTATGTCCTGAATTGATTCAGGGAGTCACTTTAGAGATATTTAATGTTTCTTTGCATGTTTACAAAGTTTGGTGTAATTATAAGGGCTATAGGAGGAATTTAACTCTTCCCATATTTTCAGTGGAAAATCCGCAGGTCCGGCCCTGTGACTTAAAAATCCCAAAAATTTCAATATGTCAATCTATGTCCTGAATTGATTCAGGGAGTCACTTTAAAGGTATTTAAAGTGTTTGTGCACGTTTACAAAGTATGGTGTAATTATAAAAGCTATAGGAGGAATTCAACTCTTCCCATATTTTTAGTGGAAAATCCGCAGGTCCGGCCCTGAGACATAAAAATCCCAAAAATTTCAATACGTCAATCTATGTCCTGAATTGATTCAGGGAGTCACTTTATAGGTATTTAATGTGTTTGTGCACGTTTACAAAGCTTGGTTTAATTATAAGAGCTATAGGAGGAATTTAACTCTCTCCGTATTTTCAGAGGAAAATCCGCAGGCCAAAAAAACTTACCCTTTTTTTCTCATTTCATATCTTCACCTCCATGGGTCTGACTTCATCCAAAATACATCAAGATTTGTCCTAAACATTCAAGAATCAATTCCTAAAAGGATTTGTGTATATATGTATAAACTTTTTTTTATGAATTTTTATGTCAGGTCTTTTTTTTTTTTCTACTTAATTTTTTAAAATATTTATAATAAATAGTTTTTCTGCAGATGAGTAGTATTTATCTTTACAGTTGTTTTAAGCATTCATTGAAGTTTTTTTTTTGGCAAAAGAAAAAAAGAGGTTACTGCAAAAACTGATTTTTCAAGAATTTTTTTTTGGCGTCGGGGTCGTTCGAGCCCGAGTATAACCTTAAAGGGGTGTCCGAGGAGCGTACCTATCCAGGGTTAATGTGTTTGCGCACGTTTACAAAGTTTGGTGTAATTATAAGGGCTATAGGAGGAATTTAACTCTTCCCATATTTTCAGTGGAAAATCCACAGGTTCGGCCCTGTGACTTAAAAATCCCCAAAATTTCAATATGTCAATCTATGTCCTGAATTGATTCAGGGATTCACTTAACAGGTATTTAATGTGTTTGCGCACGTTTACAAAGTTTGGTTTAATTATAAGGGCTTTAGGAGGATTTTACCTCTTCCCATATTTTCAGTGGAAAATCCACAGGTTCGGCCCTATGACTTAAAAATCCCAAAAATTTCAATATGTCAATCTATGTCCTGAATTGATTCAGGGATTCACTTAACAGGTATTTAATGTGTTTGCGCACGTTTACAAGGTTTGGTTTAATTATAAGGGCTTTAGGAGGAATTTAACTCTTCCCATATTTTCAGTGGAAAATCCGCAGGTCCGGCCCTATGACTTAAAATTCCCAAAAATTTCAATATGTCAATCTATGTCCTGAATTGATTCAGGGAGTCACTTTAGAGGTATTTAATGTGTTTGCGCACGTTTACAAAGTTTGGTGTAATTATAAGGGTATAGGAGGAATTTAACTCTGCCCATATTTTCAGTGGAAAATCCGCAGAATCCGGCCGTGGCACAAAAATTCCAAAAATTTCAATATGTCAATCTATGTCCTGAATTGATTCAGGGAGTCACTTTAGAGGTATTTAATGTGTTTGCGCACGTTTACAAAGTTTGATGTAATTATAAGGGCTATAGGAGGAATTTAACTCTTCCCATATTTTCAGTGGAAAATCCGCAGGTCCGGCCCTGTGGGGTAAAAATCCCAAAAATTTCAATATGTCAATCTATGTCCTGAATTGATTCAGGGAGTCACTTTAGAGGTATTTAATGTGTTTGTGCACGTTTACAAAGTATGGTGTAATAATAAAAGCTATTGGAGGAATTCAACTCTTCCCATATTTTTAGTGGAAAATCCACAGGTACGGCCCTGAGACATAAAAATCCCAAAAATTCCAATATGTCAATCTATGTCCTGAATTGATTCAGGGATTCACTTAAGAGGTATTTAATGTGTTTGCGCACGTTTACAAAGTTTGGTTTAATTATAAGGGCTTTAGGAGGAATTTAACTCTTCCCATATTTTCAGTGGAAAATCCGCAGGTCCGGCCCTATGACTTAAAATTCCCAAAAATTTCAATATGCCAATCTATGTCCTGAATTGATTTAGGGAGTCACTTTAGAGGTATTTAATGTGTTTGCGCACGTTTACAAAGTTTGATGTAATTATAAGGGCTTTAGGAGGAATTCAACTCTTCCCATATTTTTAGTGGAAAATCCACAGGTCCGGCCCTGAGACATAAAAATCCCAAAAATTTCAATATGTCAATCTATGTCCTGAATTGATTCAGGGATTCACTTAAGAGGTATTTAATGTGTTTGCGCACGTTTACAAAGTTTGGTTTAATTATAAGGGCTTTAGGAGGAATTTAACTCTTCCCATATTTTCAGTGGAAAATCCGCAGGTCCGGCCCTATGACTTAAAATTCCCAAAAATTTCAATATGCCAATCTATGTCCTGAATTGATTTAGGGAGTCACTTTAGAGGTATTTAATGTGTTTGCGCACGTTTACAAAGTTTGATGTAATTATAAGGGCTATAGGAGGAATTTAACTCTTCCCATATTTTCAGTGGAAAATCCACAGTTTCGGCCCTGTGGCACAAAAATCCCAAAAATTTCAATATGTCAATCTATGTCCTGAATTGATTCAGGGAGTCACTTTAGAGGTATTTAATGTGTTTGCGCACGTTTACAAAGTTTGGTGTAATTATAAGGGTATAGGAGGAATTTAACTCTTCCCATATTTTCAGTGGAAAATCCGCAGGTCCGGCCCTGTGGCACAAAAATTCCAAAAATTTCAATATGTCAATCTATGTCCTGAATTGATTCAGGGAGTCACTTTAGAGGTATTTAATGTGTTTGCGCACGTTTACAAAGTTTGGTGTAATTATAAGGGCTATAGGAGGAATTTAACTCTTCCCATATTTTCAGTGGAAAATCCGCAGGTCCGGCCCTGTGACTTAAAAATCCCAAAAATTTCAATATGTCAATCTATGTCCTGAATTGATTCAGGGAGTCACTTTAGAGGTATTTAATGTGTTTGCGCACGTTTACAAAGTTTGGTGTAATTATAAGGGCTATAGGAGGAATTTAACTCTTCCCATATTTTCAGTGGAAAATCCGCAGGTCAGGCCCTGTGGGGTAAAAATCCCAAAAATTTCATTATGTCAATCTATGTCCTGAATTGATTCAGGGAGTCACTTTAAAGGTATTTAATGTGTTTGTGCACGTTTACAAAGTATGGTGTAATAATAAAAGCTATAGGAGGAATTCAACTCTTCCCATATTTTTAGTGGAAAATCCGCAGGTCCGGCCCTGAGACATAAAAATCCCAAAAATTTGAATATGTCAATCTATGTCCTGAATTGATTCAGGGAGTCACTTTATAGGTATTTAATGTGTTTGTGCACGTTTACAAAGCTTGGTTTAATTATAAGAGCTATAGGAGGAATTTAACTCTCTCCGTATTTTCAGAGGAAAATCCGCAGGCCAAAAAAAGTTACCCTTTTTTTCTCATTTCAGATCTTCACCTCCATGGGTCTGACTTCATCCAAAATACATCAAGATGTGTCCTAAACATTCAAGAATCAATTCCTAAAAGGATTTGTGTATATATGTATAAACTTTTTTTTTTATGAATTTTTATGTCAGGTCTTTTTTTTTTCTACTTAATTTTTTAAAATATTTATAATAAATAGTTTTTTTGCAGATGAGTAGTATTTATCTTTACAGTTGTTTTAAGCATTCATTGAAGTTTTTTTTGGCAAAAGAAAAAAAGAGGTTACTGCAAAAACTGATTTTTCAAGAATTTTTTTGGCGTCGGGGTCGTTCGCGCCCGAGTATACCCTTAAAGGGGTGTCCGAGGAGCGTACCTATCCAGGGCTAATGTGTTTGCGCACGTTTACAAAGTTTGGTGTAATTATAAGGGCTATAGGAGGAATTTAACTCTTCCCATATTTTCAGTGGAAAATCCACAGGTTCGGCCCTGTGACTTAAAAATCCCAAAAATTTCAATATGTCAATCTATGTCCTGAATTGATTCAGGGATTCACTTAACAGGTATTTAATGTGTTTGCGCACGTTTACAAAGTTTGGTGTAATTATAAGGGTATAGGAGGAATTTAACTCTTCCCATATTTTCAGTGGAAAATCCGCAGGTCCGTCCCTGTGGCACAAAAATCCCAAAAATTTCAATATGTCAATCTATGTCCTGAATTGATTCAGGGAGTCACTTTAGAGGTATTTAATGTGTTTGTGCACGTTTACAAAGTTTGGTGTAATTATAAGGGTATAGGAGGAATTTAACTATTCCCATATTTTCAGTGGAAAATCCGCAGGTCCGGCCCTGTGGCACAAAAATTCCAAAAATTTCAATATGTCAATCTATGTCCTGAATTGATTCAGGGAGTCACTTTAGAGATATTTAATGTTTCTTTGCATGTTTACAAAGTTTGGTGTAATTATAAGGGCTATAGGAGGAATTTAACTCTTCCCATATTTTCAGTGGAAAATCCGCAGGTCCGGCCCTGTGACTTAAAAATCCCAAAAATTTCAATATGTCAATCTATGTCCTGAATTGATTCAGGGAGTCACTTTAGAGGTATTTAATGTGTTTGCGCACGTTTACAAAGTTTGGTGTAATTATAAGGGCTATAGGAGGAATTTAACTCTTCCCATATTTTAAGTGGAAAATCCGCAGGTCCGGCCCTGTGGGGTAAAAATCCCAAAAATTTCAATATGTCAATCTATGTCCTGAATTGATTCAGGGAGTCACTTTAAAGGTATTTAAAGAGTTTGTGCACGTTTACAAAGTATGGTGTAATAATAAAAGCTATAGGAGGAATTCAACTCTTCCCATATTTTTAGTGGAAAATCGGCAGGTCCGGCCCTGAGACATAAAAATCCCAAAAATTTGAATATGTCAATCTATGTCCTGAATTGATTCAGGGAGTCACTTTATAGGTATTTAATGTGTTTGTGCACGTTTACAAAGCTTGGTTTAATTATAAGAGCTATAGGAGGAATTTAACTCTCTCCGTATTTTCAGAGGAAAATCCGCAGGCCAAAAAAAGTTACCCTTTTTTTCTCATTTCAGATCTTCACCTCCATGGGTCTGACTTCATCCAAAATACATCAAGATGTGTCCTAAACATTCAAGAATCAATTCCTAAAAGGATTTGTGTATATGTATAAACTTTTTTTTTATGAATTTTTGTCGTCTTTTTTCTTTCTACTTAATTTTTTAAAATATTTATAATAAATAGTTTTTCTGCAGATGAGTAGTATTTATCTTTACAGTTGTTTTAAGCATTCATTGAAGTTTTTTTTTGGCAAAAGAAAAAAAGAGGTTACTGCAAAAACTGATTTTTCAAGAATTTTTTTTGGCGTCGGGGTCGTTCGAGCCCGAGTATACCCTAAAAGGGGTGTCCGAGGAGCGTACCTATCCAGGGTTAATGTGTTTGCGCACGTTTACAAAGTTTGGTGTAATTATAAGGGCTATAGGAGGAATTTAACTCTTCCCATATTTTCAGTGGAAAATCCACAGGTTCGGCCCTGTGACTTAAAAATCCCCAAAATTTCAAAATGTCAATCTATGTCCTGAATTGATTCAGGGATTCACTTAACAGGTATTTAATGTGTTTGCGCACGTTTACAAGGTTTGGTTTAATTATAAGGGCTTTAGGAGGAATTTAACTCTTCCCATATTTTCAGTGGAAAATCCGCAGGTCCGGCCCTATGACTTAAAATTCCCAAAAATTTCAATATGTCAATCTATGTCCTGAATTGATTCAGGGAGTCACTTTAGAGGTATTTAATGTGTTTGCGCACGTTTACAAAGTTTGGTGTAATTATAAGGGTATAGGAGGAATTTAACTCTACCCATATTTTCAGTGGAAAATCCGCAGGTCCGGCCCTGTGGCACAAAAATCCCAAAAATTTCAATATGTCAATCTATGTCCTGAATTGATTCAGGGAGTCACTTTAGAGGTATTTAATGTGTTTGCGCACATTTACAAAGTTTGATGTAATTATAAGGGTATAGGAGGAATTTAACTCTTCCCATATTTTCAGTGGAAAATCCGCAGGTCCGGCCCTGTGGCAAAAAAATCCCAAAAATTTCAATATGTCAATCTATGTCCTGAATTGATTCAGGGAGTCACTTTAGAGGTATTTAATGTGTTTGCGCACGTTTACAAAGTTTGATGTAATTATAAGGGTATAGGAGGAATTTAACTCTTCCCATATTTTCAGTGGAAAATCCGCAGAATCCGGCCCTGTGGCACAAAAATTCCAAAAATTTCAATATGTCAATCTATGTCCTGAATTGATTCAGGGAGTCACTTTAGAGGTATTTAATGTGTTTGTGCACGTTTACAAAGTTTGGTGTAATTGTAAGGGTATAGGAGGAATTTAACTCTTCCCATATTTTCAGTGGAAAATCCGCAGGTCCGGCCCTGTGGCACAAAAATCCCAAAAATTTCAATATGTCAATCTATGTCCTGAATTGATTCAGGAAGTCACTTTAGAGGTATTTAATGTGTTTGTGCATGATTACAAAGCTTGGTTTAATTATAAGGGCTATAGGAGGAATTTAACTCTTCTCATATTTTCAGAGGAAAATCCGCAGGTCCGGCCCTGTGGCACAAAAATCCCAAAAATTTCAATATGACAATCTATGTCCTGAATTGATCCAGGGAGTCACTTTAGAGGTATTTAATGTGTTTGCGCACGTTTACAAAGTTTGGTGTAATTATAAGGGCTATAGGAGGAATTTAACTCCACCCATATTTTCAGTGGAAAATCCGCAGGTCCGGCCCTGTGGTAAAAAAATCCCAAAAATTTCAATATGTCAATCTATGTCCTGAATTGATTCAGGGAGTCACTTTAGAGGTATTTAATGTGTTTGCGCACGTTTACAAAGCTTGGTTTAATTATAAGGGCTATAGGAGGAATTTAACTTTTCCCATATTTTCAGTGGAAAATCCGCAGGTCCGGCCCTGTGGTAAAAAAATCCCAAAAATTTCAATATGTCAATCTATGTCCTGAATTGATTCAGGGAGTCACTTTAGAGGTATTTAATGTGTTTGCGCACGTTTACAAAGTTTGGTGTAATTATAAGGGCTATAGGAGGAATTTAACTCTACCCATATTTTCAGTGGAAAATCCGCAGGTCCGGCCCTGTGACTTAAAAATCCCACAAATTTCAATATGTCAATCCATGTCCTGAATTGATTCAGGAAGTCACTTTAGAGATATTTAATGTGTTTGTGCACGTTTACAAAGCTTGGTGTAATTATAAGGGCTATAGGAGGAATTTAACTCTTCCCATATTTTCAGTGGAAAATCCGCAGGTCCGGCTCTGTGGTAAAAAAATCCCAAAAATTTCAATATGTCAATCTATGTCCTGAATTGATTCAGGGAGTCACTTTAGAGGTATTTAATGTGTTTGCGCACGTTTACAAAGCTTGGTTTAATTATAAGGGATATAGGAAGAATTTAACTTTTCCCATATTTTCAGTGGAAAATCCGCAGGTCCGGCCCTGTGGTAAAAAAATCCCAAAAATTTCAATATGTCAATCTATGTCCTGAATTGATTCAGGGAGTCACTTTAGAGGTATTTAATGTGTTTGCGCACGTTTACAAAGCTCGGTTTAATTATAAGGGCTATAGGAGGAATTTAACTCTTCCCATATTTTCAGTGGAAAATCCGCAGGCCCGGCCCTGTGGCACAAAAATCCCAAAAATTTCAATATGTCAATCTATGTCCTGAATTGATTCAGGGAGTCACTTTAGAGGTATTTAATGTGTTTGCGCACGTTTACAAAGCTTGGTGTATTTATAAGGGCTATAGGAAGAATTTAACTCTACCCATATTTTCAGTGGAACATCCGCAGGTCCTGTGACTTAAAAATCCCAAAAATTTCAATATGTCAATCTATGTCCTGTTTGATTTAGGGAGTCACTTTAGAGGTATTTAATGTGTTTGCGCACGTTTACAAAGCTTGGTGTAATTATAAGGGCTATAGGAAGAATTTAACTCTACCCATATTTTCAGTGGAAAATCCGCAGGTCCGGCCCTGTGGCACAAAAATCCCAAAAGTTTTAATGTGGCAATCTATGTCCTGAATTGATTCAGGAAGTTACTTTAGACATATTTAATGTGTTTGCGCACGTTTACAAAGCTTGGTGTAATTATAAGGGCTATGGGAAGAATTTAACTCTTCCCATATTTTCAGTGGAAAATCTGCAGGTCCGGCCCTGTTGCGCAAAAATCCCAAAAATTTCAATACGTCAATCTATGTCCTGAATTGATTCACGGAGTCACTTTAGAGATATTTAATGTTTTTGTGCACGTTTACAAAGCTTGGTGTAATTATAAGGGCTATAGGAGGAATTTAACTCTTCCCATATTTTCAGTGGAAAATCCGCAGCTCCGGCCCTGTGGCACAAAAATCCCCAAAAATTATATTTTTATTATAAAATAAATTTTTGAATATACTCACCCACTGAATACAGTGAACCCTCGCTACTTTGCGGTTCGACCATCGCGGATTCACCACTTTGCGGATTTTTTCCATAACCCATATATATACAGTAATATATACACATATATAAATATATATATATATATATATATATATATATATATATATATATATATATATATATATATATATATATATATATATATGTATGCATGTATTTATGTATGTATATATGTAGGTATGTATATGTGTATACATATATATATATATATATATATATATATATATATATATATATATATATATATATATATATATATATATATATATACACACACACATATATATATATATATATATATATATATATATATATATATATATATATATATATATATATATTTATATATATATATATATATATATATATATATATATATATAACGGATTTTGAGCGAAGCGAAAAATCTATTTTTGGGTGAGATAGCCATGGCGTCCTGATGGAAGGTTCCTGTTTGGTAGCTTCCTTGGGTATAAGACTACTAAGATATTCCCAGAGAATTTAACCACAGGTTATCACAGAATTCTAACTTCTGGAGCGAGTATCTCAAAGGTTTCCCTTTAAGACATCGTAATACAACAGGGGACACGCATGTCTGAACGTGCCACATAGCTATCTCCACCCCGAACAGAGTTAATGCTTCGGTGTGTAAGGGCTGAGAATAGCTGGGAGCCGTTCCACAGCTAATCTCACTCGTGGCTACTACTGATACTCGAGACGTAAACAAACGGACGCCATTGCTCTAATGACGTCACGCGCGTCTTTATCCTGACGCCAGTTGCTGCCCATCACCATGATACAATTGTGTAGGGTGTGAACAAAACTGGACGAAGTAGTAGGGAGGGTCCATCAGGACGCCATGGCTATCTCACCCAAAAATAGATTTTTCGCTTCGCTCAAAATCCGTTTTTTGGGCTCAAGCCATGGCGTCCTGATGGAAGAGTACCAGAGAATCAATGTATCGTGGTAGATTTTCCCCCAGTGTTAAGTGCCTAGGCATTGACAAAACAGCAAAGTAATCTTAGGTAAAGAACCATAGGAACGAAGTATCCTGCCCCCCATTGGTAGGAAGTTCCCATGGGCTATGCCGACGTCAAAGTGGTATTGAAGGGCTATTCATCCTGACAGAAGAACTTTTAAGAACTTAGAGATGAAGCAGAATGTTTGATATTTGTATAGGAACATTCTAAATTAGGCCAGTGGTGGTTGGGCACTGTGTATAGAGTTCATCTCTTGGTTATCAGAAGTAAGTATTCGTGTAGGAACCTTACTGAGACAGGGTGAATATAATTTAGGATTAGACATCTTAAATTCTTCATGACCATAAGAGAGGAGGAATAAATAAAACTATGACAGTATGTATTTCATAGTAGGTAGGAGCTGAAAGAGACGCATAAGTAATAAAATAGAAATTTTATTTCACAATGCAGAAATTAAATAATTTACAGCAAAAGTAAAGTTCATTTACAGTAATAATAATGTACATAGAAATAAAGGCTTGCTCTTGAATCTGAAAAGGAATTTCAGGATTAGTAGGTACTCGTTCTCGAGGAACGCAAGTCTTTAAACAACACATCATGCTCAAGGCATGCGGCACTTGTGTGACACTATGACATTTCACCTGGGATAAGAACAGTTATAAAAGCACTAAGTGTTTTTAGACATCACTATGAATCGCTCGAGGGTCAACATAGGCACCCGAAGAGTTAGAGTCCCAAGTAACTCACTGTTCTACGCAGAGTTAGGTGCAGGTTTCATAACACTACCTGCGGCTACCACAAAATGTTTGACTTCGTGCACTTGTTTCGCATAATGTTTAAAGAAAACTCGCGAGGACTTCCAGCCCGTAAAGTTTTTAAGGCTCTCAAAGTCCATGCTCTGAAAGAAGTTCAGAGACGATGCCACTTTTCTAGGATCATGACCAGCGGGTGTACTGTTCGGATCCGCTCTGCGAATGAAGTAGGTGATTTTCGCTCTTAATTGTTTCAGTGACAGGTCGCTGCCCGATGTTTCTCCTTTGAAGAGTTGGCCTCCACCAAAGTTCGAAGTTCTGCGAAGATAGACCTTGAGACTCTCTACTGGACATAGAGAGACATCCTCCTTCAGGGGGCATATTCTCCAAGGGCCCCATCTTTTGGTGGGTAATTCGTTTTTAGCGAGAAACGTCGGATCAGGGGAGAGGGTCACTTCTCCTGAATCAGCAAACAGGATGTGTCCCTCTTCTCTTGATAATGCCACTATTTCGCTGACTCGAGCTCCCGAGGCGAGAGCAAATAAAAATATAACTTTCTGAGTCAGATCCTTGAGGGGGCATGAATCGTTGTCCAAGTTAGAGGCGAAATGGAGTACCTTGTCTAGTGACCAGGAGATCGGTTTCGGAGGGGGTGCTGGGCGTAGGCGAGCACATGCTTTTGGTAATTTGTTAAAGATGTCGTTGGACAGATCAATTTGGAAAGCATATAGAATTGGTCTAGTCAAAGCCGATTTGCAGGTTGAAATCGTATTGGCTGCTAATCCTTGTCCATGAAGGTGAATGAAGAAGGACATACAGAAATCAATGGTGATTTCTTTAGGATTTTTTGCCTTGACAAAGGAGACCCATTTCCTCCAGGATGATTCATATTGCCGTCTCGTGGATTCGGTCTTGTATTCCTCTAGGAAGTCTAGACTTTTCTTCGAGATCCCAAACCTCTTCTTTGCGGCAAGGGAGAGAAAATCATGAGATGAAGGTCCTTGATTTTCGATGATGAAGCGAAGACAGTCGACTTCTGTACTTGTTGAGAGAGAACTGGGCCCGGGAGAGGGATCAGCTTGGGCTGCAGCTCCAGTTGCTCCGGGGCCACTTGGGAGCCACTAGGGCCGCTGTCCCTTTGAAGGTTCTCAGTTTGGAGAGGACTTTCAACAGAAGGTTGGTGGGAGGGAACAGGTATATCTTGGACCATCTGTTCCAGTCCAGTGACATGGCGTCCACCGCTTCTGCTTTGGGGTCCTCGTACGGGGCTACGTACAGAGGAAGTTGATTGTTGTCGCTCGTTGCAAAGAGATCTATCTGAAGTTCTGGGACTTGATGAGAGATGAAGGAGAATGATCTTGCGTCTAGAGACCATTCCGACTCTATCGGGTTTGTCCGAGATAGAGCATCCGCTGTCACATTGCGGAATCCTTGTAGGTGAACTGCAGACAGGTGCCACTTCTTCTTCTCCGCCAGACGGAAGATTGGGAGAAGCACCTGATTTATCTGGGGCGATCTTGAGCCTTGGCGATTGAGACAACGAACTACCACCGAGTTGTCTAGGGTTAGACGGATGTGGATCGAAGGCGGCGGGGATAACTTCTTCAGAGTTAGAAGGACCGCCATGGCCTCCAAGATGTTTATGTGGAACGTCTTGAATAGTGGAGACCAGGTCCCTTGAGCTTGTTTCAGGTGGGAGTGACCTCCCCAGCCTTCCAGTGAGGCATCCGTGTGGATGTTGAGTGATGGAGGAGGGTGTTGGAGAGGAATGGACCTTTTCAGGGCCTTTGCTTCCGACCACGGCTTTAGGAGGCGTCGAAGTCTGTTTGGAAGCCGTCTCTTGAGGTCTCTTCGAGCGATGGATGCCGAGCGTCTCCAGACTCCCGCGGCATCCTTTAGCTGTGCGCGAAGCACTGGGTTTGTCACTGAGGCGAATTGTAGAGAGCCTAGAACTCGTTCCTGCTGTCGTCTTGAAATGCGTTTGGATTTCAGTAGTCGCTTGACAGACCCTGCTATTTCCTTCCTTTTCTTCTGGGGGATGGAAAGGCGGTGTGACTGAAGATTCCAGTGGATTCCCAACCACTGAAACTTCTGAGCTGGAGGCGAGATTTTTTCTCGTTGATCTTGAATCCCAGGTGTTCTAGGTACTGGGTAACTTCGTTGCAAGACTTTGCACTCTCTTCGGGCGATGGAGCCCAGACTAGCCAGTCGTCGAGGTAGGCCATCACCTGGACGTTTCTTAGGCGGAGCTGTTGTACTATGGCATCCGCCAGCTTTGTGAAGATCCGAGGGGCCACATTGAGGCCGAATGGCATGGCCCGGAAGGCGTAGCTTTTCCTTTGGAGTCGAAATCCTAGCTAGGAGGAAGCGTGATGGTTCATTGGAATGTGCCAATAGGCATCCGCCAGGTCTATAGAGACCGTGTAGGAACCTTGAGGCAGAAGGGTCCTTATTTGTTGAAGCGTCAGCATCTTGAATTTGTTGTTCTCTATGAACTTGTTGAGGGGGGATAAGTCCAGAATGACTCTGAGTTTGTCTGAGTCCTTCTTGGGAACGCAAAACAGTCTCCCTTGGAACCTGGTGGACTTTACCTTCCTTATCACCTTCTTGTTCAAGAGGTCTAGAACATATTCTTCCAGAATGGGGGTCGATTGTTGGAAGAACCGCTGGAAGATTGGGGGTGGTTGCGTCCAACTCCAGCCTAGACCGTTCTTGATGATGCTGTGTGCCCAGGGATCGAAGGTCCAACGATCCTGGAATTGGCGGAGTCTTCCTCCCACCGGAAGCACTTCATTGCTTCTGGTGTCCCGAGGACTTGTTGCCTCGGCCGCTAGCTCCCTTTCCTCCTCTACCTCTGGAGGGACGACGAGATGCGTCTCTGCTTGCACCCCTGGACGAGCCTCTACCTTTGGCATGAAAGGTAGTGGATGGTTGCTCAAAGGCAGGGGTGAAGACCGGTGACTGTGACAACACCGGTTGGGGGACCAACTGAAAGGTCTGCTGTGGTTGGGCAACCACTTGGGAGGTAGCGGGTCCCGGAAACTGACGTCGTTGCTGACGTTGCTGGGGTTTTGGCTTTTGTGGTTTCCTCTTAGGCTGAGGTCCATCGTCCTGAGAGGGTTTCCTTTTTCTGGACATGCCCCACTTGTGGAGAAGGTTCCTATTCTCCGTGGCGGCTCTGTCAGTTATTTCCTTGACAAGGTCAGAAGGAAACAGGTGCTTTCCCCAGATGTTGGAGGAAATCAGCCTCCGGGGTTCGTGTTTCACGGTGGCACCGGCAAACACGAATTCACGACAGGCTCTACGAGCCTTTATGAAATGGTACAAGTCCTTCATTACTGTAAGTAAGTGGGATTTGGCTAGTACCATGTAGTGATCAGGTACTCTTGTGTCACAGGCCATCACTTCCAGTTGGACTTGATGAGAAAGAGATGCCGCAAGCCTCTCCTTCGTGTCTTGTTCCCGGCGAAGGAGGTGATCATTGAGCTTAGGGAGGTCTTCATTAAACTGACGTCCGGCGACGTCAGGATCGAGCCTACCCACGACGAAAGTATGCTGAACATCTTTCCAGTGTCGAGCGTCAGGGGGGGTCACGATGGAGAAGGGTCTGCACTCCTCCAGTGCAGGGCAGGGTTTTCCTTCTTCCGCCGCTTTAAGGCATGCAGCTAAGGCCTTTTCCAAGAAAGGAAGAACCGCAGTGTCAGGTGCGACGTATGTAGGATGCTTCTTGCTCAAGGCTGGAAGCTTAGAGCAGGTAAAGCCCCTACTCTTAAATGCGGAGGCTAGCATAGCCTGGGCCTTTGCGAGATCGAACACTATCTCTTCTTTAGGTTCGGTCTCTTCCTTCGAGGCAGGTTCGGAACGAAGCCGGACGTAACAGTCCGGGTAGGCCTCGAAGCTTGGGAAGAACTCCACATCTTCCAACGGGACCGTGCCGATCTTGTCACTAACAAAGATCCTGCCGGTCGCAATAACCATATGCTCTGCATACCTCCACGGGTTGGCATGAGAGCAAGCTGGGAGATCCTTGACCGAAATCTTCTTCGGTTCTCTGGATCCAATCATTGACCTGATGGACTCCTGGTTCTCCTTCAGTCTGTCGTCCATGACAGCTCTAATCAGCCGGATCAGTTCTTGGGTAGAAGAGGAAGGATCCGGGGTCGAGGAGGTAGACGGAATGGACACATCCGTCGGTGTAGGAGTAGGCGGAGGGATGGATGAGGGAGGAGCTCCAAGCTCCGACTCGGTGTATTCCACCTTGTCTTCGTCCTCTTCGGCTCCTTGAGCCATAAGCGTCTTCTCCGTGTCTTCCGAGACGTCAGAGATCTGTTCATCATCCTCGGAATCTAAACGACACTCGTGCATGGACTGAGCCATGACCACATCAGGTTCCACCGTAATTTGGACAGTGGGGATTGCTTCTTTTGGAACCACTGAGTCAGGGGAGGCCTTAGGGAACAACAGGGACCTCAGTTCTTCGGTGGCCAGGTACGGTCCGGTAGCATTTTTCTGAAAGCCACGCACCCACTTGCGCAGCTTTTCACGAGAAATGTCTCTAACCTCCGCTGAGGGAGGGTTATGGAAGGCCTCAACTAGGTGGGCCTGGCAGACCGTACAATCCAGTGGATTCCAGAACTTCAAATCCCCTTTCTTGTCTGCACAAGGGGCGTGAGTCCTGCAAGCCGTATGCCCGTAAAACTGCGGGCGTTTCACAGCGCAGAAGGCGAAGTCACACTTCATCTGCTCCTCCTGTGGAAGAAAGAGAAAATGAGTATGGGGGAGTCATAAGAATGGCTCTTAAACTAAGTTAATATTAATCATTAATTTTAACTTAAAGAAGGTGTGATGCATAGAGAATGAAAACAGTAAAGGAGAACACGCTCCATGCATCTCGCCCGGCTGGTTACCATAAGCTTGGTCCTGGGATAATCCAAATGACCGAGATCATTGGATATAGTTTCCTAGGATTCCCATTATTTTGGAACTCCATGGAAAACCAAGGACAAGATTGGGATCGAATTCATTCGGTTCCCAGTTAAGAGCCAGAAGGCCTCATTAAAGGTAACTGCTTCTGGCAACCAGCCGTGCTAAGATGCACATAGCATGCTGGAATTAGAAGAATGCAAAGAGACAGCATGATCACTAATAGAGCAGTACTAGGTACTGATCTTAAAAGCAAAAGCAGCTTATCTATTTGCTATGTAGGGCTATCCTAGTCTTATGATAGCTACAGAGAGGGGGTGCAAGTATTCTTGACGCCTCTGGGGCATCCGGCAAGCCGCCGGCATGCCGGAGCTCGCTCCCGCATAGATTCTGGCATTAGAACAGACAATTTTCAAAAGTCAGTTAGATACCAGGATGGCGGCCGCCGGCACAACGGCGGCACGCCGGCAGGCAGCGGCGGCTCCGGCAGCCGGAGGATGCCAGGTTGGTGACTGGGATAAGGATGGTACAGGTAGTATCGGGTTGCCGGCAGTATATGCCGGCACTCCGGTGATCGACCGGCAAGCGGACGATTAGATAGGAGTAGGAGAGCCGCCGGTAGTAGCCGGCAGTCCCTCGGTACACGGGGGGCTGGCGGCAAGGGTAGGGAAGTCACCAAGAAGGAGGCAGGTATTGCCGACAGTAGAGGCGGCAAGAGACCGGCACCCGGATAGATAGAGAGACAGGGGGAGGGGGGAAGGGATGCAGGAAGTACCGTCAGGGTTCCAGACATCCCTCCCCCTCCCTGAGAGGGTGTACCCATGATAGAGGCAGGCTCTAACATCCATAAGCAGGGGTCACTAGGGACCGGGAGCTAGGTAGCCCAAGGGAGGGCTAGGGAACACCCAAGAGGGGAGGGGGGGGAGACTCCCATATGCAGAACTATACTAGTAACTAACCTTATAGGACACTATGAAGGTATATGTACCAGAGCGGACTGCACAGGGAAGCTCGGGTAGCCCTACTCATCCACCCTAAGGAGGAGTTGTAGGACAGGGGACAGATGAGTATAAACTAACCTAAGCATAGGCTAGGCTATACAAGAGATAGGTGGGGAGGGAGAAGAGAGAGGTCTTCCCAGGAAGGGTTTCTGTACCAGAGCGGCCACTAAGGGAAGGGAGGACACTCCCTAACCTAAGATCAGGCTGATCGGCTAAAACGGTGCAAGAGTACAGTTTCAGCATGGAACAGAGAAACCTTCCTAACCCGACCTAGAACAGGGCTAAAAGTCCTGAACTAGGCAAGGAAGAAGACATATCGCTATCGCAGGAAAGTCATAGACTATCCTAGCCATAGAGGTAGGCTAGCCTAACCTCACTCTCAGACGCAATCCTAAAGGGGGTTCATTCCTTTAGGGAGGACCGAGAGGCGATATATACTCTATTAGACAATTAATCCCTTTACTCAGAAAAGGGATCAAGGCTAAATAGAGGGAATGCCAAGGCAGGGGATGAAGGAAGCATATAGGGGTCCTAAGGTTAGGTTAGGCTAGAAAGAATCACTGACTAGCCTATCCCCTATATGGTCCCTGAAGGCGAAAACATTTGCATCACTGTCAAAAGTATTGTAAAATAATAATGCCACTATCTTCATAACTTAGTCTAGGATCACTAATAAATCATGCATGAACACTTGTATGTAGGCTCCTGGCCTGGGGGCTATAGTAGCCGACTGGTATGAGGTCAATCGATGACCGATAAAAAGCGTCTAAACACGATATAAAAGTTCCTAGCTATGAAGACTAAATAAACTAATGTATTCGATTAGTATATAATGCCGGAAGCGTTGTTGTGGCTAACTAAGTAAGACATGCAAAACAACAACGACGCCATAAAATGGCGGGTCCGGTAGAGGCACAGCTCTGCCACAAAACATCAATTATTTCGCAAAATAATATTTACTTTACGGCCAGAGCTTAATTAAACAATACTGGAACCTTGTACTCAACTTTCCAGAAGAAGGCGAGGCTGAAGGTAACGACATAGCGAAGATGCAAAGCGATAAAGATAACACAAGGGAAAATCCGTCTAAGTAGGGCAGCTACTAAACAAAGGATAAAGACGCGCGTGACGTCATTAGAGCAATGGCGTCCGTTTGTTTACGTCTCGAGTATCAGTAGTAGCCACGAGTGAGATTAGCTGTGGAACGGCTCCCAGCTATTCTCAGCCCTTACACACCGAAGCATTAACTCTGTTCGGGGTGGAGATAGCTATGTGGCACGTTCAGACATGCGTGTCCCCTGTTGTATTACGATGTCTTAAAGGGAAACCTTTGAGATACTCGCTCCAGAAGTTAGAATTCTGTGATAACCTGTGGTTAAATTCTCTGGGAATATCTTAGTAGTCTTATACCCAAGGAAGCTACCAAACAGGAACCTTCCATCAGGACGCCATGGCTTGAGCCCAAAAATATATATATATATCTATATTTAAAGTAGGAAGATGTGATGTAGTTCTACGGGAAAAGTATGGGAAATATGTCTGGGTAATAAGCAAAGCTCTACCTCCAGTTTGTTTCTTCATTATGATCAGAGATAAACGTAAACAAAACATTGGTTGCCATTTTTTATCGCGCTTTTTAGCGTGTTTAGGAACCGCATGATATAAAATCGCCTGTAATATTTGTGCCTGTTTTAGTTTAGGGTACTGTAGTACATGCATTAAGTGTTCTGTACATTATAGGGTAGTTTGTTAATAGTACTACGTACAAGGGAAGGTTTTAAAAGTCTGAATATACATGTTGAATAAATAGGTAAATATGGTGTCACTACTTCGCGGATTTTCACCTATCGCGGCCGGGTCTGGAACCTATCTACCGCGATAAACGAGGGTTCACTGTATATAAATAGCTGATGTCTCCGACGGCCCGACAGATTCCAAAAACTCGCGAGCGATCGCCATGAAGGTTGCGGGTGTGCCCACCAGCACCGACTATCGGCCAGATACCGCATATACTTCTCAACCAAACCAGTTCTTCTCAGTCTGTAGGGTCTCTATCGGGGGGGAAGGGAAGGCCTTTAATATTATATATTCACCGGGTAAGTATATTCAAAAATTTATTTTAAATTGAAAATATCATTTTTAAATATTAAACTTAGCCGGTGAATATATAAATAGCTGATTCACACCCATGGTGGTGGGTAGAGACCAGTATCAAAACAATAAAGGCGTATATGCTCAAGAGTTTTTGACAAATATTCAAAAAACAAAGTTAAGTATAGGTACCTGGTAAGGAAGCTGACTCTGATGATTACTCTGCCTCATTAGTCCGCTATCCTCACGAAGCCCAGCCATCCTCTCAGGATGCTGAAAGACTCCCAGGAGCTGCTATATCCAGGGTGAACACCCCTATAACAGGACCTCATCAATACCCTTAATCTGGGCGCTCTCAAGAAACAACATTTTGACCACCCGCCAAATAAAAGAGATTGCGAAAGACTTCTTAGTCTTCCGTACAACCCAAAACAAGATTAAAAATTTCAAGAGTAGATTAAAAGGATATTGGGATTAAGGGAATGTAGTGGTAGAACCCTCACCCACTACTGCACTCGCTGCTACGAATGGACCCAGTGTGTATTAGTCCTCATAAAGAGTCTGGACGTCTTTCAAGTAAAATGAAGCGAACACCAACTTGCTCCTCCAAAAGGTCGCGTCCATAATACTTTTAAGGGATCTATTTTGCTTAAATGCCACCGAAGTCGCTATCGCTCTTACTTCGTGAGCCTTGACCTTAAGCAAACTACGATCCTTCTCACTTAAATGAGAATGTGCCTCCCGAATTAAAAGTCTAATAAAAGTAAGATAACGCATTCTTAGACATGGACAAAGAGGGCTTTTTAACGGAGCACCATAAAGCCTCAGAACAACCTCGTATTGGTTTAGTTCTAGGTAAGTAAAACTTAAGAGCTCTAACGGGGCACAGCACTCTTTCAACTTCATTACCTACGATTTCAGAAAGACTAGGTATTTCAAAAGATTTAGGCCAAGGACGAGACGGAAGTTCACTCTTGGCCAAAAAACCAAGTTGAAGAGAACATACTGCTTTATTTGTTGAGAAGCCGATATTCTTGCTAAAAGCATGGATCTGACTGACCCTTTTAGCCGAAGCCAAGCTCACCAAAAAAAGTGTCTTGAGGGTAAGATCCTTCAGGGAGGCTGAATTTAAAGGTTCAAACCTGTCTGACATTAGGAACTGTAGGACCACGTCCAAGTTCCAAGCAGGAGTTGAAATATGATGCTCCTTAGAGGTCTCGAAAGATTTAAGGAGGTCTTGGAGATCTTTATTATTCGAAAGATCCAAACCTCTATGCCTGAAAACAGAAGCTAACATGCTTCTGTAGCCTTTAATGGTGGATGCAGAGAGGGAGCGACCGTTTCTCAGATATAGCAGAAAATCCACAATCTGCGCTACAGAGGTAATGGAAGAGGATATAGAGGCGGACTTGCACCAATCTCTAAATACCTCCCACTTCGACTGGTAGATCTTGATGGTAGAGGATCTTCTAGCCCTCGCGATCGCTCTAGCTGCCTCCTTCGAAAATCCTCGAGCTCTAGAGAGTCTTTCGATAGTCTGAAGGCAGTCAGACGAAGCGCGGGGAGGCTTTGATGAAGTGTCTTTACGTGAGGCTGTCGTAAGAGATCCATCCGCAAAGGCAGACTCTTTGGAACGTCTACCAGCCATAGAAGTACCTTCGTGAGAGGCGAACTTCTGCAACACCTTGTTGAGGATCTTGAAAGGTGGAAAGGCATAAACGTCCAGGCGAGACCAGTCCAGCAGAAAGGCATCTATGTGGGTCGCCTCTGGATCTGGGACCAGAGAGCAATAAGTCAGCGAGGTCGCAAAGAGATCGATGGTGGGTTGACCCCAAGTCATCCCAGGACTCTTGCACACATCCTTGTGGAGCGTCCACTCCGTACGAATCTCCAGACCTCTTCGACTGAGACAGTCCGCCAAGACATTCAACTTCCCTTGGACGAACCTCGTCAAAAGCGAGATGTTTCGATCTTTTGACCAAATGAGGAGGTCCCTTGCGATGACGAAAAGAGCGTGGGAGTGAGTGCCTCCTTGCTTCGAGATGTAAGCCAAGGCCGTGGTATTGTCTGCATTCACTTCTACCACCTTGTTTCGAATCAGACTCTCGAAACTCCTCAGCGCTAAATGGACTGCTAACAGCTCCTTGCAGTTTATGTTAAGGCTCCTCTGGTCTGCGGCCCAAAGACCAGAGCATTCCAGACTGTCCAGAGTCGCCCCCCAACCCAAATCCGATGCGTCTGAAAATAACACATGGCTTGGGTTCTTGACTGCCAGAGAAAGACCTTCCCGAAGTCTTATATTGCTGTCCCACCAAGCTAGGCAAGTCTTGACTGGATAGGAGATTGGAATCGAGACCGTCTCTAAAGTTTTCTCCTTGTTCCAATGGGAGTCTAGGTGGAACTGGAGAGGGCGTAGGTGAAGTCTCCCTAGAGAGATAAACTGTTCCAGAGACGAAAGCGTCCCTAGGAGGCTCATCCAGTCTCTCACAGAGCAACGGTTTTTCTCTAGCACGAGACGGACTTTGAGCAAAGCCTGCTCGATCCTGTTGGCAGACGGAAAAGCCCGAAAAACTAGACTCTGAATCTCCATCCCCAAATAGAGAATCGTTTGGGAGGGAGTCAGCTGTGACTTCTCCATGTTCACCAAGAGGCCCAACTCTTTCGCAAGATCCAAAGTCCACTGTAGGTCCTGCAGACAGCGATGACGGGACGACGCTCTGAGAAACCAGTCGTCCAAATACAGGGAGGCTCTGATCCCCGATAAATGTAGGAACTTCGCTACATTTCTCATGAGCCTCGTAAAAACAAGAGGAGCAGGGCTGAGGCCGAAGCACAGCGCTCGGAATTGATACACCACATTCCTGTACACAAACCTCAGATAATGTTGAGAGTCTGGATGTATCGGAATGTGGAAGTACACATCCTGCAAGTCGAGAGAGACCATCCAGTCGCCCTCTCTGACTGCTGCCAAAACGGATTTTGTGGTCTCCATCGTAAACTTTGTTTTTACAACAAACACGTTGAGAGCACTGACATCCAGCACTGGCCTCCAACCTCCTGTGTTCTTCGGAACCAGGAAGAGACAGTTGTAAAAACCTGGGGATTGAAGGTCCGAGACTTTCACCACCGCCCCCTTTTCTAACAACAGAGATACCTGAAAATGTAACGCCTGTCTCTTTGTCTCCTCTCGATACCTGGGAGAGAGGTCTATCGGATCTTTTACTAGAGGAGGTCTCCGTACAAAAGGAGTTTTGTAACCCTCCTTCAGCAACAAAACAAGACTCCCGGTCTGCACCCCTCTTCTCCCAGGCCTGCCAGAAGTTGGTCAATCTGGCACCTACTGCTGTCTGAGGACGTGGGCAGTCAGACTCTGCCACGGGAGGATTTAGATCCTCTCTTCTTGCCCCGCTTACTATCGGCAAGAGAGCCTCCCTTACCGGGAGCTCTGCCACGAAAAGGCGGGATAAATCTTGTCGCTGGAGTGTCAAATCTAGGTCTGTTGACCTGAGAAGACGAAGGTAAAGCCTTACGAGCAGACGTGGCCATTAAATCATGAGTGTCCTTCTGTACAAGAGACGCTGCAATATCTCTAATAAGCTGCTGCGGGAACAAGGCAGAAGACAATGGCGCAAAGAGAAGTTCTGACCTTTAACAGAAAAGAACACAGAGTCTCCCTCTTCTTAAGAACCCCTGCTGTGAAAGTAGCAGCAAGTTCATTAGAGCCATCCCTAATTGCCTTGTCCATGCACGACATAATCTGAACAGAGACATCTCGGTCTGCTGACGAGACCTTCCTACTCAAGGCTCCCAGAGACCAATCCAAATAATTGAAAACCTCAAAGGCACGGTAAATTCCTTTGAGGAGATGATCTAGATCCGAAGAGGACCAGCAAATTTTCGAGCGTCTCATGGCCAGACGACGAGGAGAGTCTACGAGGCTTGAGATGTCTCCCTGGGCAGAGGCAGGCACCCCCAAGCCGAGAACTTCTCCCGTGTCATACCAGACGCTCGCACGAGAAGCCAATTTGAAAAGGGGAAAAGCAAAAGCGGACTTCCCCAAATTCTTCCTGGACATTAACCAGTCGCCCAACAAACGCAAAGCTCTCTTAGAAGAGCGAGAGAGCACTAACTTCGTGAACGACGAAGTCGAAGAAGCTAGGCTCAGCGTGAACTCAGATGGAGGCGAACGAGGAGAAGCAGAAACAAAATGATCAGGAAACAGGTCCTTAAAGATAAGCATGATGTTCTTAAAGTCAAGGGAGGGCTGAGCAACCCTAGGCTCCTCTCCATCCGAAAGAGTCCCCAAAGGAACATCAGCAGGAAGGGGATCAACGACTTCCTCATCCGAAGGAACTTCATCCGACAACAGCAAAGTCTCGCGACACGGAGAGGCATGCCGAGGAGGCAACGCTTGACAGGCTATATCAATATGCGACGGGGCCGCAGCAACAGCTGAGGTAACGACGTCACGTCGAGACTGCAAAGACAAAGTCTTGAGGCTGACAAACAACAACAGACGGCGTCGACTGACGTTCGACATCACGTCGGGACTGCACTGACTGCGGGACTTGAGTTTGAAAAACAACACCCGACCGTGGCGACTGATGTTCAACGTCACGTCGGGGCAACGGAGTCGGCCGACGAACGTCATGTCGAGACTGCGGTGATAGTTGTTGAACGTCACCTTGAGTCTGCGGAAAAGGAGGTTCCACGTCACGTAACTGACGTGAATGACGAGGAACACGATCAAAGTCACGTTTAACAGCACCGATAACATTAGCGCTAACGTCATAATGACGAGACAAATCTCACTTAGGCGGTTGAAGACCAGAGTCACGCTTGTCGGACTGGCGAACCGCAAGCAAATTATCTTCACGAACCTGTTCATGCTCATAAACCTCCATTAAAGATGAAAGTTTCAACTGCATGTCCTGTAAGACACTCCACTTCGGGTCAACGGGAGTCGAAACGGGCCGTGACGTCGGCAACGTCTGTGCATGCAAATCATCGCACCGAACGAGACCCTCGGACTCAGTGTCACGTTTACGCATAACACGCGAACAGCCATCCGATGACTGAATACGGTCAGAGCTGCCCCAATGGCTACAGCCAGGACGCTGGACCTGTCCTGAATGGACTGACTTAAGCTTCAAGGGTCTTGAAACCTTACGCCAAGGTTTCTTATGCAGCAAATCGTCGGAAGACGAGGAGAACTTAGTCTCCCCCGTCTTATGGTAAGGACGTTCTTGATGAGAAATGTCTGATACCTTTAAGGGAACGTCTGTACGTCGGTTTACACCTCTCGCTCCCTTAAGTCCTACGACATTCCTTCTCCCTGGTGCAGGGGAGCCTGAAAGAGGTCTCGGACTAGGGGAGCGACAAGCACGAACAGACGAACCCTCGGTCGCAACACTAAACACATTAGGCGCACTTTCCACTTTACCACTTTGACTTTCCACTTTACTACTTTGACTCTTTTAAAGCTTAATGTCAGACATAAGCTGGTTCCTGTCCGATGCTAAGGTTTCGACCTTCTCACCCAACGCTTGAAATGCTAAAAACATATCACGCATTGAAGGTTCATGAGTGCCAATAGGGGGTTCAGAAACTACCACTACAGGGGAAGGATTAGGTTCAGGGGCATGGGATGAGGAAAAATCTAAAGATCTAGAAGAGCTTCTCCTCACCCTATCTCTTTCGAGTTTCCGAGTATATTTTTCATACTCCAACCACTCGAACTCCGATAAAACCACACACTCCTCACACCGATCTCCTAATTGGCAGGATTTACCCCGGCAATTAGCACAAACAGTATGAGGGTCGATAGAAGCTTTCGGAAGACGTTTGTTACAATCTTTCGCACATTTGCGATATATAGGAGAAGGGTCAGCCATTATGAAAATCCAGAGAAAATCCAAAGGAAAGCCAAGTTCATCAACAAAAAACAAAAAAGGGTTTCAAGAGTTTTATTGAAGGAACAAACCAACACAGCGAAAGCCAATAAAACCAAAACCAAGTACTTCACCAATTCGGTAGAAAACTCGAGGTCTAGAGCGAGCGGAACCAATGTTGTCGGTGACACCAACAGAGAAGAACTGATTTGGTTGAGAAGTATATGCAGTATCTGGCCGATAGTCGGCGCTGGTGGGCACACCCGCAACCTTCATGGCGATCGCTCGCGAGTTTTTGGAATCTGTCGGGCCGTCGGAGACGTCAGCTATTTATATATTCACCGGCTAAGTTTAATATTTAAAATTTCAATATGTCAATCTATGTCCTGAATTGATTCAGGGAGTCACTTTAGAGGCATTTAATGTGTTTGTGCAGGTTTACAAAGTATGGTGTAATTATAAAGGCTAGAGGAGGAATTTAACTCTTCCCATATTTTCAGTGGAAAATCCACAGGTCCGGCCCTGTGGCACAAAAATCCCAAAAATTTCAATCTGATAGACAAGAGTGATCATGAATTGGAGATAAATCAGTTGTTGTTTGCAGATGATACTGTACTGGTTGCAGACACAGAAGAGAAGCTTAGTCGATTAGTGACTGAGTTTGAAAGGGCATGTGAGAGAAGGAAATTGAGAGTTAATGTAGATAAGAGTAAGGTTATGAGATGCACAAGAAGGGAAGAATGTGCGAGGTTGAATTTCATGTTGAATGGAGAATTACTTGAAGAAGTAGATCAGTTCAAGTACTTGGGGTCTGTTGTTGCTGCAAATAGTGGAGTGGAAGCAAATGTATGTCAGAGAGTGAATGAAAGATGCAAAGTGTTGGGGACAGTAAAGGAAGTGGTAAACAATAACGGGTTAGGCATGAATGTAAAGAGAGTTTTAGGTGAAAACTTTATTGTACCAACAGTGATGTATGAATCTGAGTTGTAGGAATGAAAGTGATGTAGCGACAGGAATTGAATGTGTTTGAGATGAAGTGTCTGAAAAGTATGGCTGGTGTATCTCGATTAGATAGGGTTAGGAACAAAGTAGTGAGGGTGAGGACAGGTGTAAGAAATTATTTAGCAACTAGAGTGGATATGAATGTGTTGAGGTGGTTTGGCCATGTAGAGAGGATAGAAAGTGGCTATCTGCTAAAGAAGGTGATAAGTGCAAGAGTTGTTGGGAGAAGTACACGAGGAATGCCAAGGTTTGGGTGGATGGATGGAGTGAAGAAAGCTTTGGGTAATAGGAGGATAGATGTGAGAGAAAAGAGAGCGTGCTAGAAATAGGAATGAATGGCGGGCGATTGTGATGCAGTTCCAGTAAGCCCTGCTGCTTCCTACGGTTGCCTTGGTAACCGCGGAGGTAGCAGCAGTAGGGGATTCAGCGTATGAAACTTCATTTGTGGTGGATAACGGGGGCGGGTTGACTGTGGCACCCTAGCATACCCGCCAAACTCGGCAGAATCACTCGTCAGGGTGGGAGGAGCGCAGAAAGGAAAGGTCCCCTTTTGTTCCATTGTTTGATGTTGGCTACCCCCCAAAAATTGAGGGAAATGCCTTGGTAATTAGATAGAGTTTTAGTTTTCTCTCAACCACTGACATTCTAGTTCTAGCAAATAATATGGAGAGATCATCTACAAGGGGTTGAGAGAATATCTTGGGATATAAAAGAGGATATCCCATTAACGGCTAATGCAAATAGGGTTACACTTAGCACACTACCCTGGGGAACTCCCTCTTCCTGACATTTCTTATCTGACAGAGTTTCTCCTACTTTGATTTGATACTTTGATTTGAAAAAAATCTATGTAAAATAAATGCTTGAATGAACAATGGTAGCTCTACTCTCAATCCCATATCATGAATGGTTTCAAGTTTACCATATCTCCAAGCAGTATCATATGCCTTTTCAAGGAAAAAAAAAAAAAAAAAAGACTTACATGGTGCTGTTTGAAAGCAAAGGCTTCACAAAAGGGATTTTGACGAAGGAAAAATCTATTTCTGGGGAGAGACCTGTGGCGCCCAGTGAAAAGAGTCCTTCTTATATATCTTTTCTGATAAAACCTTCCAATTATACCAGAGAAAGATAAAAGCATGGAATGCTGAGGTTACAATCCTCGCGCGAGCACCTTTTGGGTATCGTGTATAAAGCAAAGGCGCGTGAAATCCACTATTCACAGGTTGTCTTCCATTTAGTTAATTCCTTTGTCAAAGGGATGGGCCGATACAAAGGCCCTAGCCAACCACCAGCACCACACCACCCACGCCACGACGCGAGCGCCATCTGAACAACATCCTTCTGTATTGGCCATGACGGCTTGGAAAGGAAAGGGTGGGATCGTGTAAAATAAAGGAGAAGGGTTTCACCGGGCGCCACAGGTCTCTCCCCAGAAATAGATTTTTCCTTCATCAAAATCCCTTTTCTGGGTCGACCTGTGGCGGCCGGTGAAAATGTACCAGAGAATGTCTTCCAAGCCCAACAATAACTACTAATTTAATGAGGGGAGAGAAACAACACCATGTAAAGAAAATCATATATAATTAAGGTAAGTAGGCATAAAACATAAACTAGCCACAGGGCATATTGAGAGTAAGGTTAAACAAACATGATAACAGGGAAGCCTCCGAGTATCAGAGGAAACATGCAACAAAACTGACATGGCTAAGAATATCCCAACCCTATAACTACGGTAAACAATAATAGTTACAATCATATTAACCTAATATGTAAAAAAAAACTTAGGGCTAACGAACCACCAAGGAAGCGGCGTCGTGGTGCGAGTGGCGGGTAGGAGGGAGAAGAAAAGAGATGGATGAAAGGAAGAACAAAAGATCACTGGGGAGAGATAAGGCTCCCAGCTGCAACTGTTGGGTATTTAAGAGCCTGTAAGTTCTTTAGATGGTGGCGTTTGAAGACCATAGGAGATTTCCAACCCGTGTACTTTTTAAAGTCATCAAAGTCCATATTCTGGAAATAATTGATGGAGGTAGCTACAGACCGGATATCATGAGCATGGGGAAATGATCCCGGATTGGCTTGTTTAATGAAGTATAGGATCTGTTACCTAATACCACGTATGGAAATGGTACCTCCTTGTTCTCTGATAAATAAGGGGCCAGACGATCGGGTAGCAGTCCTGGCTAAAAAGGCCCTGAGAGTGGTGACCGGACATAGAGAAGTATCTTGGAGAAGAGGAATAATCTTCCAAGGGGACCACCTATTTTGGGGGTCCTCGTTTTTAGCTAGGAACGCCCTGTCTGGTGAAAGAAGTACTTCACCTGAAGGGAGGAAATCCATGTTTTCTGAGTTTTGTGAGAGAGCTGCTAGTTCTGAGATTCTAGAACCCGAGGCCAAAGCTGTTAGAAATAAAGTCTTCCTAAGAAGAGTGATATAGAAGCAGGATTCGTTGTCCGTGTCGGAGGCCAGTTTGAGGACATCATTTAGAGACCAAGAGACCTTTTGTGGACGAACCGAAGGTCGAAGCCTAGCGCATGCTTTTGGAATAGACGAGAAATAAGACTCCGCCAGGTTAATGTTAAACCCAACCAGGAAGACTTTCCTCAGAGCTGACTTAATGGTGGTTATAGTGCTAGCTGCTAGGCCTTTGTCAAATATGGACCTAAAGAAGGAGATGGCTAAATTAGGAGTCATAACCGAATGGTCTGAAGTCCTTAAAAAATCTGCTAGTTTCTTAACTGCCGAATCATATTGGCGAATCGTAGAGTCCCTTTTGTCTGATTCTGTAAAGAGGACATTATCTGGGTCGATGTCTGCGGCCCTACGCGCTGTAAACTTCATGAAATCCATAAAGTTAGGGTTTTGGCTATCCTTGAGGAATCTGACACAGTCCGAGTTTGGACCACTTGGGTCAGTCTGGGGAATGGGATCCGGAAGGGACGGAGTTTCAACTCGAGGAGGAGAGGAAACCAACTGCTCTTTGGCCAGTGAGGTGCCACTAAAGCCACTGCCCCGTTGAAGGAGCGGAGTTTGTGCAAGACTTTCAGTAGAAGATTCACTGGAGGGAATAAGTAGATCTTCTGCCAATGGTTCCAATCCAGGGTTAATGCGTCCATGGCATAAGCCTGAGGGTCCAGGTTCGGTGTCACATAACATGGGAGTTTGTGATTGAGTCGGGTCACGAATAGATCTACCTGGAGACCTGGAACCAGCCTGAGTATCCACCGGAAGGAGCGCATGTCCAGGGACCACTCCGATTCCAGTGGGCTCGTCCTGGATAATGAGTCTGCTATCACATTCTGGACTCCTGCTAGGTGAGTTGCTGACAGGAACCAGTCTTTGTCGGCTGCCAAGGCGAAGATAGTGACCAGGATCTGATTCAGGTTGGGTGATTTGGACCCCTCCCTGTTGAGGCAGTGGACTACGGCCGTGCTGTCCGAGACTACTCTGATGTGGGTCGACCTCGGAGGAGAGATTCTCTTCAGGGTCAAGAACACCGCCATGGCTTCGAGAACATTAATATGGAACTGTCTCATGGCGGGTGACCAAGAGCCCTGAAACATCTGATGTTGGGAGTAACCCCCCCATCCACTCAGAGACGCGTCGGTATGAATTGTCACTTGTGGAGAGGGGAACTGTAGAAGAACCGATTTGGAGAGGTTCCTCCGTTCGGACCATGGTTGTAGTCTCATTTTCAAGACAGAGGGGATCTTCGAGGTCTTGTCTCTTAACCCTTTTACCCCCGGGCTATTTGGAAATTTCCAACCCTTAACCCCCAAGGGGTTATTTTTATCCCATCACATTTTGCAGTATACTTTTTTAAAATTGCTCTAACAGGCTTAATTTTTGTCATAGAGAGGTCAGGTTAGTCTCATTCTCTTGGAAAATGCCTGAATTTTCTCAAAAAAATTATAAAAAATATGAAAAAAAAAATTTTTTATAGCATTTTTTTGCTAGGACGTACCGGTATGTCCATGGGGGTAAGGGGATGGCTTTTGTGAAACGTACCAGTACGTCCTTTGGGGGTAAAAGGGTTAAAGGTATTGTCGCTCTCTTTCTCCAAACTCGATTGATGTCTTTGAGTTTGGCTTTTAATAGGAGATCGGTCAGTGAGGCAAATTGGAGAAGGCCGAGGATTCGTTCTAAAGCTCTTCTGGACACCTGTTTGTGTTTGAGAAAGTTCCTGACCTTGGAAGCTATCTCCCTTACCTTCTTGGGAGGAATGTTGAGCTTGTGCTTTGAGAGGTCCCAACGGATGCCTAACCATTCGAAGTGGCTTGATGGTTGTAGGCGGGACTTCCAGAGGTTGACTTGGAAGCCCAGTCTGGCGAGAAAATGGAGTACCTTCGACGTAGCTCTGTTGCATTCCTGGTGCGACTGGGCCCAAATGAGCCAATCGTCCAGATAGGCGACGATCTGTATCCCTTGGTGTCTGAGTTGCTCGAGCACCGTCTCCCCCAGTTTCGTGAATATCCTGGGGGCAATGCTGAGACCGAAGGGCATGACTTTGAATGCAAAGGCTCTCTTGCCGAGACGGAAGCCTAGGTAAGGAGAGAAGTTTCGAGCTACTGAGACATGATAATAGGCGTCGGTAAGATCGATAGAGGTGGTGACGGCCCCACGGGGAAGTAAGGTCCGTACCTGAGAGATAGTCAGCATACGGAACTTGTCGCAAAGGATGTAAGAGTTGAGCTTCGACAAGTCCAGAACTACCCTCAACGCCGACGAGTCTTTCTTCGGGACTGTAAACAGGCGGCCTTGGAATTTCAGGGATCGAACCCGTTTGATTGCTTTCTTCTTGAGTAAATCCGCGGTGTACTCTTCCAGGATGGGAGTGGGTCTCTGGAAGAAGGTCACTGGTGGAGGAGGGGATCCCTGTGACCATTTCCAACCCAAGCCCCTGGATATTATGCTGTAAGCCCATGGACTGAAGGTCCAATGGTCCCGGAAGTGATTAAAGTTTCCCTCCTACCGGCATCACATCATTGGGAGGGAGTGAACTTAGGGCCCCTCCCTCCACGGGAACCCCTTGCTCTAGGCCCGCCGCGTTGGCGGAACTGTCCTCTACCTCCGAAACTCCCTCTTTGGTATCCACGAAAGGAACCGGAGGATTCGTAGGCAGAGTTGTATGCAGGAGAGGACATCCAAGAGGGGTTGGGCTGTGTACCAGGGGGAGCAGCGAGGTAGACTACCTGCTGAGGAGGCGCCTGTTGTCGAGAAGTCGAGGCAGCGGAAGACTGTGGGGACGAGGTACCCCGGGCAGACTTGTAAGGACTAAACCTCTGCTTCTTCTTGAAGAACGTGTGTCTCTGGGGTTCGAACCTCTTTTTGGCTGAGAGACACCCCCCCCCCCTTACCTGCAAATTCTGGTTTGCCCTCGCCGCGTCCTGAAGAACCTTATCCACCTCGGTCAGAGGGAAGAGGGTCTTACCCCAGCAGGAGGAGGCTATCAGCCTGTTCGGCTCATGCCTGATGGAGGCCTCAGACAGAACGAACTTCCTGCAACTAACCCGAGCTGACCAGAAGTCATGGAGGTCTATTTGGTAGGACAGCAGCTGGTTCTTTGTGGCGACTCTGAACAGCGTTTCCTCTGGGTAAAGAGATGCTAGGGACTCCATGGAGGTGATGGATTGGAGGGACCTAGCTAGTCTAGTACGGGTCTCGAACTCAGTTTTGAGAAGACTCTCTATTAATCTGGGAAGCTTCTCAGAGAAAAGAGTAGAGGCACAGTCCAGGTCTAGCTTCCCCACCATGAAGGTAGAAGCCACAGCATTCCAGGTTGCAGAGGTACCCGGAATAAGCAAAGAGGTGGGGTCCGTCTCTTTGAGAGCCGGCATGGAAGAGCCTTCCTTGATGGCCTGTATAGTCAGCTCTGTGACTTTGTCTATGAGCGGCAAAGAGATGGAGGCCGCTGTCGTAAAAATAGTGTAGGCACCTTTGTGTGGGGTGAGCTTGGAGTTAATACACCCCCACTCTGATAGTGTTCTGGCCCAGATAGCCTGGGCCTGCTCTTTTGGAAATATCACCATTTCCTTCGGTACCTTGTCCATACGGACCAATGCATGTTCCTTTAAACGTACAAAACCATTGAACGGGAATGCTAGGCCCAGGGGATAGAACTCCAGGTCCTCTAGAGGGCGGGTGTCTATGCCCTCCAGAGTTAGGGAACCATCTAAGAATGGGGCATGCAAGGCAAACCGCCAAGGATTGTTTTTATCGAAGGGCGGCAGCTTCGATGCGTCTGGAGCAGAAGGGGGAGGAAACTGAGTTCCGGCGCGGATCAGAGTAGCCATCATATCCTTAATCTCTGTTATCGCCCCAGAGTGATGTTGAACTTGATCTCTGACCAAATCTCTGACCAGTTCGATGGGGAAGAGATCGCCCCAGGGTATCTGAAAGCCACCCGTTGGTTTTGTCTTGGATTTGGTAGACTTAGACTTCTTAGGAGTAGTGGTTTTACGAGGAGCAATATGAATATCAGGAGCTGTCGAGGGTCCGGGGACCGGTGACGTTGATACTGGCAAAGCTGAAGTCTTATAAGTTCGAAGTGGCTTCACCTTGGGTCGTACGGAGGCAGAGGGATCCCGAGGAGAAGCCTTAGAGTTACCAAAACCTAGAAAGGAAGAGGTAGGAGAGGGAGTAGGAGATAAAAGGGTTTCCACCAACTCGGCACCACTTACCTGCTCGTCCCTGGGTTCTACGTCTATATCCAGATCTGCCACGCCCAGCGGTATGAGGGGTTCGTCCTCCGCGGAAAAGGTGGCCCCGACTTCTTCAATTAAGGGGGCAGCAAGGTCAGGGGAGACTGCAACAGTAGTCGAGCCTGGGAAGAGGCGGGAGGCCATGTCTCCATCGAGGAGATAGGGTGCGCCAGAAGCCCGACACCCACGGACGAAGAGTAGCCCTTGCTGAACGAAGAGAGACATCATCGGCCTGTAAGATTTGCAGTGATTAGTGATTCAGGAGGGGGTTTGCTCTCCAAAATATACTGTGTATATCATATTCATGTCTAAATTAGTGTCTGCCAACGAGAAATAAGGAACAAAGGGAAAACCCACTTACATCATCGTTCAGTAGAATTGACGACAGCTCGTAACAGAGCGAGCACAAATCCGGGAACCAGACCATGTATTGTGCCTGGCCCGGTTCCTGGATAAAGGGGATGGAGCAGTGCGCATGAGACCGACAGAGGTCATGCCCAACGGGGTCGTTGAACGAGGCAGGGCATCCTTCGGCAGTACAACGGACCTTCTGTAAAAGAAAGGAGACATGAGTCTGGTGTTTCTTGAAACTCTGATAAGGGGATAAAAAAACCCTATTATTCTAGAGTTCCGGCACTCACTGAATTCCGTAAGCACCAATATTGCATTTAACTAATAACCGAATATTACTTTCAAGATGATACCGCCCCATACCATTGTTGGCACTTTAATATTCAATTGTTTGTATATTTGTAATTTACCTAACGTCTGTTAATGACATAAGGATAAATAACTTAAAGCAATCTGCCGACCTCCGAGGGTCGGGGAAGCAGTGACATGCCCTTAAAATAAATATAAACACCAGCCTTAGCTAAAGGCAAGGCAAATATAAGTGTTAAGTGTATGGGCGACCTCCGGTGAAGCCGGAGAGTAATGAGATGTCCTGAATAATGCAGCCTTAGCCAAAGGCAAGGCAAATAAGTATGAAGTGTATGGGCGACCTCCGGTGACGCCGGAGGATAATGAGATGCCCTGAATAATTCAATTGTGGCTAATAATTCAATTGTGAAAGATATAAAAGCCAAGCCGAAGCTAAAGGCTAAGGCTTAGATCATAGCAAAGCGTATTTACGATCTCCAGTGAGGCCGGAGGGAGAAGAAAGGTCCTGAATAATTATTGTGAATAAAATGATATTTTGATTATAAAATAAATTTTTGAATATACTTACCCAGTGAATATATAATAGCTGACGTCTCCGACGGCTCGACAGATTCCAAAACTCGCGAGCGATCGCCGTGAAGGTTGCGGGTGTGCCCACCAGCGCCGACTATCAGCCAGATACCGCATATACTTGTAAACAGCTCCAGTTCTTCTCATCCCGCTGGGTCTCTATCGGGGAGGAAGGGAGGGCCTTTAATTTATATATTCACCGGGTAAGTATATTCAAAAATTTATTTTATAATCAAAATATCATTTTTAAATATTAAACTTAGCCGGTGAATATATAATAGCTGATTCACACCCATGGTGGTGGGTAGAGACCAGTATTAATACAATAAAGGCGTATATGCTTAGAGTTTTTGACAATTATATCATAACAAAACCCAATTAAATATAGGTACCTGGTAAGGAAGCTGACTCTGATGATTACTCTGCCTTATTAGTCCGCTTTCCTCACGAAGCCCAGCCATCCTCTCAGGATGCTGAAAGACTCCCAGGAGCTGTTATATCCAGGGTGACCACCCATACAACAGGACCTCATCAAAACCCTTAATCTGGGCGCTCTCAAGAAACGACATTTGACCACCCGCCAAATCAAAAAGGATGCGAAAGACTTCTCAGCCTTCCGTACAACCCAAAACAAGATTAAAAACATTTCAAGAGAAGATTAAAAGGATATTGGAATTAAGGGAATGTAGTGGTAGAACCCTCACCCACTACTGCACTCGCTGCAACGAATGGACCCAGTGTGTAGCAGTCCTCATAAAATGTCTGGACGTTTTTTAAGTAAAATGAAGCGAACACCGACTTGCTCCTCCAAAAGGTCCCGTCCATAATACCACGCAGAGATCTGTTTTGCTTAAAGGCCACGGAAGTTGCTATCGCTCTTACTTCGTGCGTCTTGACCTTAAGTAAACAACGATCTTTTTCACTTAAGTGAGAATGAGCCTCTCGGATTAAAAATCTAATAAAATACGATAAAGCATTTTTAGACATAGGCAATGAGGGCTTCTTAACGGAGCACCATAAGGCCTCAGATCCACCTCGTAAAGATCTGGTACGAGCTAAATAAAACTTAAGAGCTCTAACTGGGCACAGTACTTTTTCAAGCTCGTTGCCTACGATCTCTGATAGGCAAGGTATATCAAAAGATTTAGGCCAAGGACGAGAAGGCAGTTCATTTTTGGCCAAGAAATCAAGCTGAAGCGAACATGTAGCTTTATCTGTAGAAAAGCCGATGTTTTTACTAAAGGCATGGATCTCACTGACCCTTTTAGCCGAAGCCAAGCACACCAAAAAAAAGCGTCTTGAGGGTGAGATCCTTCAGGGAGGCTGAATGTAATGGCTCAAACCTGTCGGACATTAGGAACCTTAGGACCACGTCTAAGTTCCATCCAGGAGTTGCCATACGACGCTCCTTAGAGGTCTCGAAGGACTTAAGGAGATCTTGGAGATCTTTATTATTGGACAGATCTAAGCCTCTATGTCTGAACACAGAAGCCAACATGCTCCTGTAGCCCTTAATAGTGGGAGCAGAGAGGGAGCGAACATTTCTCAGATGCAGGAGAAAGTCTGCAATTTGGGCTACAGAGGTACTGGAAGAGGAAATGGATGATGACTTGCACCAGTCTCTAAAGACTTCCCACTTCGACTGGTAGACCTTGATGGTAGATGCTCTCCTGGCTCTCGCAATCGCTCTGGCTGCCTCCTTCGAAAATCCTCGAGCTCTTGAGAATCTTTCGATAGTCTGAAGGCAGTCAGACGAAGCGCGGGGAGGCTTTGATGAAGACTCCTTACGAGGGGCTGTCGTAAGAGATCCATCCTTAAAGGCAGACTCCTTGGAACGTCTACCAGCCATAGAAGTACCTCTGTGAACCACTCTCTCGTGGGCCAGAGTGGAGCAACCAATGTCAACCTGGTCCCTTCGTGAGAGGTGAACTTCTGCAGCACCTTGTATAGGATCTTGAAAGGTGGAAAGGCATAAACGTCCAGGTGAGACCAGTCCAGCAGGAAAGCGTCTATGTGGGCTGCCTCTGGATCTGGAACTGGAAAGCAGTAAGTCGAGAGCCTCTTTGTCAGAGAAGTCGCAAAAAGATCTATGGTGGGTTGACCCCATGTCATCCATAGCTTCTCGCACACAGTCTTATGCAACGTCCACTCCATGGAGATGACTTGTCCTCCTCTGCTGAGGCAGTCCGCCAAGACATTCATTTTTCCTTGCACAAATCTCGCCAAAGGAGAGATGTTACTTGCCTTAAATGGAGTTCCTTCTGATCCGTGGATCAAAGACCCGAGCATTCCAGACTGTCCAGTGGAGCTCCCTAACCCCAAACCGAAGCATCTGAATACAACACATGGTTTGGGTTCTTGATCGCAAGAGAAAGACCTTCTCGAAGTCTGATGTTGCTGTCCCACCAAGTCAGACATGTCTAGACTGGGTTGGAGATTGGGAAAGAGATACTCTCTAAGCCCTTCTCCTTGTTCCAATGGTTTAGGTGAAATTGGAGAGGGCATAGGTTGAGTCTCCTCAGAGAGATAAACTACTCCAGCGATGAAAGAGTTCCTACGAGGCTAGTTCAAACTCTTACAGAGCAACTGTTTTCCTCTTGCAAGAGAAGGACTTTTAACAGAGCTTGTTCCATTCTTGTGGGAGACGAAAAGGCCCGAAAAATAAGACACTGTATCTCCATTCCCAAATAAAGAATAGTCTGGGATGGGGTACTGTAAGTTACGACTTCTCTACGTTCACTATGAGACCTAGCTCCTTGGTTAGGTCTAATGTCCATTAGAGGCTCTCCAGACAGTGATATAATGACGACACCCTGATTAGCCAGTCGTCAAAATAAAGGGAGGCTCTGAATCCTCAAAAAAAGTAGAAAGCTTGCTACATTTTGCAAGGGCCTTGTAAAAACAAGAGGAGCAGGAATGAGGCCGAAGTACAGTGCTCGACATTGGTACATTACTTTCCCGTCCACAAACCTCAGATGTTGTTGAAAGTTTGGATGAATCGGGATGTGGAAGTATGCATCCTGAAGGTCGAGAGAGACCATCCAGTAGCCTTCCCTTACTGCTGCCAAGACAGATTTGGTAGTCTTCATCGTGAAGTTTGTCTTGACAATGAACACATTGAGCGCACTTACATCTTAAGTACTCCTGCAGTGAACGTGGCTGCCAGATCATTGGAGCCATCCCTGATAGCCTTGTTCCTGCAGTGAACGTGGCTGTCAGATCATTGGAGCCATCCCTGATAGCCTTGTTCATGCATGACATAATTGTACAGCAAAACATTGACAGCTGGAGAGACCTTCTGACTTAAGGCTCCCAGGGACCAACCAACAAATAAAAACTCCAAACGCTCGAAAAAACTCCTAACAGGAGATGGTCTAGCTCTGAAGCCGACCATAAAATCTTGGAGCGTCTCATGGCCAGGCGACGGGGAGAGTCTATGAGGCTTGAGAAGTCTCCCTGGGCAGAGGCAGGAACTCCCAAGCCGAGAACTTCTCCCGTGTCATACCAGACGCTCGCTCTAGAAGCCAGTTTAAAAGGAGGGAAAGCAAAGGCTGTCTCCCCCAAACTCCTCCTGGTGATCAACCAGTCGCCTAGCAAACGTAAAGCTCTCTTAGAAGAGCGAGAGAGCACTAGCTTAGAAAACGACGGCTTCGAAGTAGCTAGGCCTAGCGTAAACTCTGACGAAGGCGAACGAGGAGCAGCAGTTACAAAATGGACCGGAAAAAGATCCTTAAAAATCAGCATGAGGTCTGAGCAGCTTTAGGCTCCTCTCCGTCTGACAAAGTCCCCAAAGGAATATCAGTAGGAGGAGGATCAGCAACTTCCTCATCTGAAGGATCCTCATCCGACAATTGTCTAGTCTCATGATAAGGAGAGACCTGCCGCGGCGGCAATGCTTGACAGGCAATGTCAACAAGCAAAGGAGCAGCAGTAGCAGTAGAGGAAGCGACGTCAGGTCGCTGCTGAAAGGACTGAAAACCTTGTGACTGTCCAACAACAACAACAACAGGAGTTGATGGACGCTCGACGTCACGTCGGAACTGCATTGACTGCCTAGACTGAGCAGTCAAAACAACCTTCGACTGCAGTGATTGACGCTCAACGTCAAGTCGAGGCAACTGAGCTGGTTGGCGAACGTCCTGAACGTCAACACGAGACTGCGGCAGCGGCTGAACGTCAACATGAGACTGCGGCAGCGGCTGAAAGTCAACACGAGACTGCAGCGAGGGAGGATCCATGTCACGTGACTGACGTGAAAAACTACTGACATCTCGTTTCAAATTACAAGAAACGTCAGCATTAACGTCAAACAGACAAGTAAATGCTCGTTTGGGTGGCTGACGGCCAGAGTCTCGTTTAGCGTAACGGCGACTCGAAAGCGAAGGTTCATCGTGAACCTGCTCAACGTCATACTTCTCCATAAGGGAGGCAAGCTTAGTCTGCATGTCCTGCAGGACAACCCATTTAGGATCAACGGAAGTCGGAACGGGCCGAGACAACGGTAACGTCTGTGTTGGCAAAACATTGCCGTTACCGCGACCCTCGGACCCCGTGTTACGCTTGCGTTTAATAGGCGAACAGTCTTCCGACGACTGCAAAGGGTCAGAGCTGTCCCCATGGCTACAGCCAGGACGCTGGACCTGTCCTGAAGGGACTGACTTTCGCTTAAAGGGTCTAGAAACCTTGCGCCAAGGTTTCTTTTGCGAAAAGTCTTCGGATGACGAGGAGAACACAGTCTCACCCGTCTTATGGTAAGGGCGATCTTGACGAGAAACATCCGATACCAAAGAGGGAACGTCTGTACGTTGGTTAAAGCCTCTCGTCCCCTTAAGTCCTACGACATTACTTCTCCCTGGTGCAGGGGAGCCTGAAAGAGGTCTCGGACTAGGGGAGCGACAAGCACGAACAAACGAACCCTTCGCAACACAGAACATGTTTTCTTGCACTTACTTCACTGATATTGTATTTTTCAATAATTTCACATTAGGCATGAATAAAACTGATATCTACCTGAAGCACGCTATTCTCCCTTACATCAAAAGGTTATAATTGCGAAATGAGTCGTATAATGTAAGCACATTAGTACAAAATGAAACACACATGCAAAAATAAAAAAACATATACATATATATCGAATAAAACGGAAATATATAAAGTTAAAAAGGATCAGTGACTGGGGAGGAGACTAAACACTAGTTCACTAAAGACTACGTTTTCAATCTCTCACCGTACAGTGCCTTGGGACGAGAATAAAAACTAAAAACGTTTTATCCTCTCTCCCCGTACAGAGACTTGGGACGAGAGTAAAAAACTGAATCGAGAACAACGTTACTCGCTCCCAAACTCCTTACTAGGGACGAGAATAAGGATCGGATCGTTCTCTCTTTCTCTCTCTCTCTCCGTCTCTCTCTCTCTCTCTTGTCACACACAAGAGAATTGCCCACTCACCCTTCGTCAATAAACAGGTTATTTGACCAAAGGAAAAAACTGAAAGGACTAAGAAATTGAAAATTAACAAGTTCCTTTAAATTAGTATTTAAAACACTTCAGTTTGAAAGAAGAATGAACAAAACGTCAAAATCGATTTACTCTTTCTGCAAAGTGAAACCGTGATTCTCTCTTTCTCTATCGTAACGATAGAGCGCAAACTGCGTAGCATAAATAAACCAAACGTTAGTTCATCTTTGAAAAAAAAAACAGCACGAAGACTATTCAAAGAATATATTTCTTAAAATATTTTCTAAAAAATATTCATTTCATAACTCTTACAGAGCAAATGATTTAAACTTAACGAAAATAAAAGTTGAATGGGCTCAACGTTGTTTAACTTCGGTTTCCAAGTTAGGACCGCCTACATCTCGGACTAGGGGAGGAATAGGTAAAGGCTGCATATAAACAAAACATAAAATTTATCTAATCGAAGAGGCCTAATAAAGGCGGATGAGATATAAAATATATAGAGGAAAATCTATAATTATCTCGTTATAAATTATTGTTGATAAAATAATTACTAAAAGCCTTAACCACACTTCCGTACACTGAGGGAAGGGTCGGCCATCTTTACTCTATGGAAAAACCATAGATAAAAAAGTAAGGGCAAAACACTTTTCCTCTCCTTTCAAAAGCATTTCTTTTGAAGATAGTATTGAATAATCCAACACGGCGAAAGCAATAAAACCAAATCCAAGTACTTCACCAATTCGGTAGAAAACTCGAGGTCATAAAGCGAGTGGAATCAACTTGTCGATGAAACCGACAGAGAAGAACTGGAGCTGTTTACAAGTATATGCGGTATCTGGCCGATAGTCGGCGCTGGTGGGCACACCCGCAACCTTCACGGCGATCGCTCGCGAGTTTTTGGAATCTGTCGAGCCGTCGGAGACGTCAGCTATTATATATTCACCGGCTAAGTTTAATATTTAAAAAACACAATTGTAATAACAAAGGCTATTGTGGATATGGCCGTAGCCTGAGACCGCAGTAAGGGCCACCGGAGGGTCGTATCTAAACAATATGAAGCCCGTCCCATGTAGTAAACAATATATAAATATAACAATAGAACGAAAGTCATTGAGAATCCCTCATGCCGGAGTAGAACTCAAGGCGGAGTGGAAAACGTTCATAACTACTCCCGAACCGTAACGGGGAAAGGACGAAACACCGACCTAAAATAACGCTAACAATTGAAAAGTAACCAAAAATAAATAACTCGTAAGTTATCATACACCCAGAGGGGGAGAGGTGAGGGAGGGAGAACCCGTTGAACGCACAAAACGGAAAACGGGAAATCCGCTCACCCACCGGAGCTAAGAAAGAAAACGAGAGAAAGGGGTAACTCGTGCCTGCGAACAGAAAATGGGGACGCCAAGCTCTCGCTCTCTTGGACACAATATCAGGACTAACAATCACACAACACTATTATAAACGTATAAAATAAAAATGTACATCAAGATAAGACTACGAACGAAGAATAGCATCTGATAAAATGTTATTTTGATAATAAAATAAATTTTTGAATATACTTACCCGGTGATTATAATAGCTGCAGCTCTGCTGCTCGACAGAAAACTCTACGGAAAAAATCCGCCAGCGATCGATATACAGGTAGGGGGTGTACTTCAACAGCGCCATCTGTCGTCCAGATACCCAGTACTCATTGTAAACAAAGAACTCAATTTTCTCCTCGGTCCACTGCGTCTCTATTGGGGAGGAAGGGAGGGTCCTTTAATTTATAATCACCGGGTAAGTATATTCAAAAATTTATTTTATTATCAAAATAACATTTTTCAATATTTAACTTAGCCGGTGATTATAATAGCTGATTCACACCCAGGGGGGTGGGTAGAGACCAGCAATAAATGTTTACATCATTATGAGCTAAGGATTTTTTTATTTCATTTTAGAAGTTATCAAAATAACAAAAACAAAATAAATAGGTACCTGGTAAGGAAGTCGACTTGAACAATTACTCTGCCTTTTTAAGTACGTCTTCCTTACGGAGCCTCGCGATCCTCTTAGGATGCTGAGCGACCCCTAGAATCTGAAGTATCAAGGGTTGCAACCCATACCACAGGACCTCATCAAAACCTCTAATCTAGGCGCTTCTCAAGAAAAGAATTTGACCACCCGCCAAATCAACCAGGATGCGAAAGGCTTCTTAGCCTTCCGGACAACCCAAAAACAACAATAAAAAACATTTCAAGAGAAAGATTAAAAAGGTTATGGAATTAGGGGATTGTAGTGGTTGAGTCCTCACCCACTACTGCACTCGCTGCTACGAATTGTCCCAGAGTGTAGCAGTTCTCGTAAAGAGACTGGACATCTTTAAGGTATAAAGACGCGAACACTGACTTGCTTCTCCAATAGGTTGCGTCCATTATACTTCGCAGAGATCTATTTTGTTTAAAGGCCACTGAAGTTGCGACAGCTCTAACTTCATGTGTCCTTACCTTCAGCAAAGCTTGGTCTTCCTCACTCAGATGTGAATGAGCTTCTCGTATTAACAGTCTGATAAAATAGGATAAAGCATTCTTTGACATAGGCAAAGATGGTTTCTTAACTGAACACCATAAAGCTTCTGACTGTCCTCGTAAAGGTTTAGTTCGTCTTAAATAGAACTTAAGAGCTCTCACAGGGCATAAGACTCTTTCTAGTTCATTTCCAACCATATTCGATAGGCTTGGAATATCGAACGATTTCGGCCAAGGACGAGAAGGTAGCTCGTTTTTGGCTAGAAAACCAAGTTGTAGAGAACATGTAGCCGTTTCAGATGTAAATCCGATGTTCCTGCTGAAGGCGTGAATCTCACTGACTCTTTTAGCTGTGGCTAAGCAAACCAAGAAAAGAGTCTTTAAGGTGAGATCTTTAAAGGAGGCTGATTGTAGCGGCTCGAACCTTTCTGACATGAGGAATCTTAGTACCACGTCTAAATTCCAACCAGGTGTAGCCAAACGGCGCTCCTTCGTGGTCTCAAAAGACTTAAGGAGGTCCTGTATATCTTTATTGTTGGAAAGATCTAAGCCTCTGTGACGGAAGACTGATGCCAACATGCTTCTGTAACCCTTGATAGTGGGAGCTGAAAGAGATCGTTCTTTCCTCAGGTATAAAAGGAAGTCAGCTATTTGAGTTACAGAGGTACTGGTCGAGGATACAGATACTGACTTGCACCAGTTTCGGAAGACTTCCCACTTCGATTGGTAGACTCTAAGGGTGGATGTCCTCCTTGCTCTAGCAATCGCCCTGGCTGCCTCCTTCGAAAAGCCTCTAGCTCTCAAGAGTCTTTCGATAGTCTGAAGGCAGTCAGACAAAGAGCGTGGAGGCCTTGGTGTACCTTCTTTACGTGTGGCTGACGTAGAAGGTCCACCCTTAGAGGAAGACTTCTGGGAACGTCCACTAGCCATCGAAGTACCTTGGTGAACCATTCTCTCACGGGCCAGAGGGGAGCAACTAATGTCAACCTTGTCCCTTCGTGAGAGGCGAACTTCTGCAGTACCTTGTTGACAATCTTGAACGGGGGGAATGCATATAGGTCTAGATGTGACCAATCTAGGAAAAAGGCATCTATATGAACTGCTGCTGGGTCCGGGATTGGTGAGCAATATATTGGGAGCCTCTTGGTCATCGAGGTTGCGAAGAGATCTATGGTTGGCTGGCCCCATGTGGCCCAAAGTCTCTTGCACACATCCTTGTGTAGGGTCCATTCTATTGGAATGATTTGTCCCTTCCGACTGAGACAATCTGCCATGACATTCAAGTTGCCTTGGATGAACCTCGTTACTAGCGAAATGTTTTGACCTTTTGACCAGGTGAGCAGGTCCCTTGCGATCTCGTACAACGTCATAGAGTGGGTCCCTCCTTGCTTGGAGATGTACGCCAAAGCCGTGGTGTTGTCCGAGTTCACCTCCACCAATTTGCCTTGAAGGAGAGACTTGAAGCTTTTCAAGGCCAGATGAACTGCCAGTAGCTCCTTGCAGTTGATATGCATTGTCCTTTGACTCGAGTTCCAAGTTCCCGAGCATTCCCGACCGTCTAATGTCGCGCCCCAGCCTGTGTCCGATGCGTCCGAGAAGAGAACGTGGTTGGGAGTTTGAACAGCCAGGGGCAGACCCTCTCTGAGGCTGATACTGTCCTTCCACCAAGTCAGGCAAGACTTCATCTTCTCGGAAATGGGGATCGAGACCGCTTCTAGCGTCTTGTCCTTTTTCCAGTAAACAGCAAGGTGATATTGAAGAGGACGGAGATGTAGTCTTCCTAACGATACGAACTGTTCCAGGGATGATAGTGTCCCTATCAGACTCATCCTCTGTCTGACTGAACATCGTTCCTTCTTCAGCATGTTCTGGATGCATAACTGGGCTTGGCTTGTTCTGGGGGCCGACGGAAAAGCCCGAAAAGCTAGACTGTGAATCTCCATCCCTAAATACACAATAGTTTGGGATGGGACCACTTGAGACTTTTCCAAATTGACAAGGAGACCCAATTCCTTGGTCAGATCTAGAGTCCACTTTAGATCCTTCAGACAGCGACGACTGGAAGAAGCTCTTAGAAGCCAGTCGTCCAAATAGAGGGAGGCTCGGATGTCCGCTAAATGAAGGAATTTGGCTACATTCCTCATCAGCCTCGTAAACACAAGAGGAGCTGTGCTTAGGCCAAAGCACAGGGCTTGAAACTGGTAGACAACCTTTTCGTAAACAAATTTCAGAAAAGGTTGGGAGTCTGGGTGGATGGGGACGTGGAAGTATGCGTCCCTTAGGTCTAAAGAGACCATCCAGTCTTCCCTTCTGACCGCTGCTAGAACGGACTTTGTGGTCTCCATGGAGAACGTCTGCTTTGTGACAAAGACATTCAGCGCACTGACGTCTAGCACCGGCCTCCACCCTCCTGTCTTCTTTGCCACTAAGAAGAGACGGTTGTAGAAGCCCGGGGTTTGATGGTCCAGGACTTTGACTACCGCTCCCTTCTCTAGTAAGAGAGACACTTCCTGTTTCAATGCTCATCTCTTGTCTTCCTCTCTGTACCTGGGAGAGAGATCGATGGGAGACGTTGCTAGAGGGGGTTTTCGTACAAACGGGATCTTGTACCCCTCTCTGAGCAACTTCACAGATTGTGCATCTGCGCCTCTCTTCTCCCAGGTCTGCCAGAAGTTCTTGAGTCTGGCTCCCACTGCTGTCTGAAAAAGCTGGCAGTCAGACTCTGCCTTTAAAGGACTTGGTTCCTTTCTTCTTTCCACGTCTCCCTTCGGCACGAGCACCTCCTCTGCTGGAGGCTCTGCCACGAAAGGGCGGAATAAATCGGGACGCTGGAGTGTCCATCCTTGGTCTAGCTGACAAGGTAGGCAAAGGGGTGGCTTTGCGAGCAGAGGACGCAACCAGATCATGAGTATCCTTCTGTATTAAAGAAGCAGCAATCTCCTTAATCAAGTCCTCTGGAAAGAGGCACTTAGAAAGAGGAGCAAACAGAAGTTCGGATCTTTGGCAAGGTGTAACGCCAGCTGACAGGAAAGAGCAAAGGTTCTCACGCTTCTTGAGGACTCCGGACACGAACGATGCAGCAAGCTCATTAGACCCGTCACGTACGGCCTTGTCCATGCAGGACATGATGAGCAAGGAAGTCTCCTTCTCTGTCGGAGAGATCTTCCTGCTTAGAGCTCCCAGACACCAGTCTAAAAAGTTGAAGACCTCGAAGGCTCTAAATATCCCTTTCAAAAGGTGGTCCAGGTCCGAAGATGACCAACATATTTTTGAGCGTCTCATGGCTAGCCTGCAGGGAGAGTCTACAAGACTTGAGAAGTCGCCCTGGGCAGAGGCAGGAACTCCCAAGCCGAGAACTTCTCCCGTGGCATACCAGACGCTCGATCTAGAAGAGAGTCTAGCAGGGGGAAACGTAAAGGCTGTCTTCCCTAGACTCTTTTTGGACTGCATCCATTCTCCTATCACTCGTAAAGCTCTCTTGGACGAGCGTGCGAGGACGAGTCTAGTAAAGGCAGGCGAGGATGACGGCATACCTAAAACAAACTCTGACGGAGGAGAGCGCGGAGCCACAGACACAAACTGGTCCGGAAACATCTCTTTGAACAGAGCTAAAACCTTTCTAAAGTCCAAAGAGGGTTGCGTGGACTTAGGCTCGTCAAGATCCGAATGTGGTTCATCAACGTGAGCAGCACCATCATCATCCGAAAGTCCATCATCCGAGAATTGAGGGGGAAGCGGCAATGGAGTAGGTAACGGCTGGTTAGCTGAGTCCGGTCGCACGGGTGCATGCGTGACTGAGCCGGACGCAACGTCATGGAACTGTTGCCCAGTCTGTGAGCTGGCAACAACCATAGCAGCGCGGGGACGCACAGCGTCTACTCCAGACTGTCTAGCCTGATGTGGGTGAGCAGTGGCAACCACACTGGGTTGCGGAGGTTGACGCACCGCGTCAAAACAAAACAACTCTGACGGTTGTTGTACCTCGCGAACGTCAACGGAAGGCTCCGTGCGTCGCTGAACATCAACATGCGGCTGGCAGGGTACACTGGAACGCATGGGTGGCGGAACTCTCTCAACTGGAGTGCGCAAGAAGGTCGCCTCAGCGTCCACAGGACGCACAACCGAGTGTGTGGTTGGTTGTAGGCAAGAGGCTGTACTAGCTGGTGCAGCAGCAACCTTCTCCGCACGCAAGTCCTGCATCAGAGACGTTAATTGGGACTGCATGCTCTGCAGCAAAGACCACTTAGGTTCTGCTGGAGCAGGTGCGGCGACAGACGGTGTAACTGTCTGAGGCGGTACCGCTTTGCCTCTCTTAGGAGGTGAGCAGTCATCGGAAGACTGCAGCGAGTCCGAACTGACCCAGTGGCTACAGCTGGGCCGTTGGACTTGCGCGGAAGAGACCGACTTGCGCTTTAACGGTCGTGAGACCTTGGTCCATGGTTTCTTGCGAGAAAACTCTTCCGCAGACGAGGTATAAATGGGCTCTCTCGTCTTTGTGTGGTAGGGGCGATCTTTGGTAGATACGCCCGAAACCACGGAGGGAACGTCTGTTCGCTGATTAAAGCCTCTCGAACCCATTTGTCGTACGACATTGCTTCTCCCCTGGACTTGGGAGCTTGCAAGAGGTCCCGGACTAGGAGGACGACAGGCACGAACAGACGAACCCTCAAGCGCAACACTATCCACAACACTATCACTCACTTTATCACTTCCTACTGCACTTTTACACTTCAGCTCCTTGACGTCCGCCATGAGCTGGTTACGGTCACTAGCAAGGGACTCAACTCTCTCACCCAGAGCTTGGATGGCACGCATCATATCAGCCATCGAAGTGCCAGAAGGGGGATTAGGAGCAACCACTACAGGGGAAGGAATAGGTTGTGGGGCATGAGGAGAGGAAAATTCAACAAACGAGAAGAACTTCTCCTAACTCTATCTCTCTCTAGCCTACGTGTATATTTTTGGAATTCGATAAAATCGAATTCCGAAAGCCCAACGCATTCCTCACATCGATCTTTCAATTGACAGGTTTTATCCCGACAATTGGAACAAGCTGTGTGAGGGTCGATAGAGGCCTTCGGAAGACGCCTAGAACAGTCCCTAGCATTACACTTCCTAAATTTTGGGACTTGAGAAGGGTCAGCCATTTTGAATTGGTCAAAGGGGAATTCAAAAACTATCCAAAGTCATCAACAAATAATCCGTAATCAAAAAAAGAATGCAAGGATTTATTGAAGAGAAAACCTGCACAGCGAAAGCTCAAAACTAGAATAGTGTACTTCACCAAATAGTTGTGAAAACAAATCCAGTTAGCAACAGCGAATTAGTAGGTCTTGCCGGTAGCACGACAGAGAGAAAATTGAGTTCTTTGTTTACAATGAGTACTGGGTATCTGGACGACAGATGGCGCTGTTGAAGTACACCCCCTACCTGTATAGCGATCGCTGGCGGATTTTTTCCGTAGAGTTTTCTGTCGAGCAGCAGAGCTGCAGCTATTATAATCACCGGCTAAGTTAAATATTGAAAAAATTAAAATAAATAGCACAGCCGAGTGACAAACGGGTACTAAACAATAACAAAGCTAGACCGCTATCTCGTTCGTAGGCTGGACTTGCTAGCAAAAAGTTCCATGAGCATAAAAACACAAAAATAATAACGGTTCTAAAGGCATAAGGCCAGGGACTTAACCAAGAACCTAAGTGACAGAGTACTAAACGGGCAGACAAAGATGAATTACCAAACAAGTGAACAAACAATGGTCGCCGTGAAGGGCCAGACGGGAATAATAAAACAAACTATACTGGATATAAAACAAAAGCCCGGTACTATAAAAAGCTGTCAAAGCAAACTATGGTACTTAACATTGGAATGTGTGAAGATGGAGCTTCGGACATGACAAAATAAATCCACGAATGTTAAAAGGCCGAGAGCACCACAAAAAAATTCCACACTAACTAGTCCAAAAAGAAGGATGATGTTCAGATGGCGCTCGCGTTGTGGCGTGGGTGGTGTGGCGCTGGTGGTTGGCTAGGGCCTTTGTATCGGCCCATCCCTTTGACGAAGGAATTAACTAAATGGAAGACAACCTGTGAATAGTGGATTTCACGCGCCTTTGCTTTATACACGACACCCAAAAGGTGCTCGCGCGAGGGTTGTAACCTCAGCATTCCATGCTTTTATCTTTCACTAGTATAATTGGAAGGTTTTATCAGAAAAGAAATATAAGAAGGACTCTTTTCACCGGCCGCCACAGGTCGACCCAGAAATACAGGACTCGAGTCATACCAAATCAGTAGAGAGCATTTTTCTAAATCCACCAGGGTTTGTAGACGAGCTACTACTGTTAAGTGTTCTCCTGGCGAGCGTGCTCATCTTTCCTGGTGAACTGAGGTTAGGATTTCCTTGCTTGTGATCACGTGATGAAAAAATGCGCTCACACGTTGAAGTAAGGCTTGAAGTCAGATGTCTGTGCGTAGTCATCAGTGAGAGAAGCTCGCCCTCGAACCTCAACAGGTAGATGGGTGCGAGATGAAGCGTAAAGCTTTCTTGTCGAACTGCAGTCTACTCTGCCATGAGTCAACTTGATCATACGCTGGAGTTGGAAAACACTCTAGTTCGCTAAACCCTCGTCAGTAAGAGATCTTGCTTCATTCAAGTTTACCTGTTCATGCGCCACAGCTACATAAGCGTTACTCATCAATACTCCCGAAGGAGTTTGGCAAGCAGTCCTGCACAATCCAGCATTAAGATTCGGTACAGGGACTGGACGAGGAACGCTAGATAATGAGAGACGAGTCCGATAAACATGACGGCGAGGGATTAATGATTTCTTATGCATTTTTATAAATATGATGTGATTGGATGAGAAATGTTTCTTTTTATGCCATTAAATAACAATGATTTATCATGATAACATTGATAAGAAAAAAGATTTACCATAATGATGTGTGATGAGCCGTAACCAGAGAGAGAAAGATCCAATGTAGTACTGGCTGGCCAGAGAAAGATCCAATGTAGTACTGGCTGGCCAGTCAAAGGACCCAATAACTCTCTAGCAGTAGTATCTCAACAAGTGGCTGGTGCCTTGGCCAACCTACTACCTACAAATAATGGTGAGAGAGCAGCTGCGATCAGCCTACGCACTATCTCCTTCGTTCTCAGTCCGAAGAGCATTGCTCCAATGTGCTAGAAAAAGGAATGGATAAATCCAAAACCCTTTCCGTAGCGCCACTCTGAAGAGACCACTCGGGGGAAGACCTAACTCGCAAACGAGAAAGGTGCTTCCCCTTGAGAAGGACAGGATGATGCTTCGGACTTCACAACCCCTCCGCAGGCTGAGCGAGTGTCTCATCGTCAGTGATCTAATGCACAAGACCAAGGTCAAGCTGCTCAGGATCAGCCGCATTTAGCCTTCCCGACTGAGCCCTCCAAGGAGTGCTAGACCGAACCCACTCTTGCACAAGTGCCGAGGCCACATGAGCAAACGGTAGGAGAGGGGGCAAAGAGACAGACCAAGGTGGGGACACTAGACTTTGCGGGTGCAATACCTCCAGAGTCTCCGGGAGGAAGACCAAGGGCAACCTCTGAGGAAGCCAGTGTCCGCTTCCTCTGTCCCTAACTGGATCAACTCCAGAAGACCTTCCTTGGACGGGGGACCTGCAATTCCTAAAGAAGACCGAAGACGAAGGATGTCGTCAACGGAGAAATACTGCCCTTTGGCAGAGGGCAGCGCCGCTTCGCTAGGGGAAGCGGCAGTGTCCTTTAAGCTTAAGGATTGTCCAGGGGTCAAACAGCCACTGCTTCTACTCTATAGTTCCAAAGGGGAAACCGAGCGAGCAGGAGTCGCATGGATATCAAGATGAAGGCAGTCAATGTTTCTTCACCTTTCCTGAGTCATCTGCCAAATCTCTCCCACTAGGAGGCTGTCTACTCCTGACATTCTGCAGCAGGCGAGTTCTGCCTACAAGCGTGTCCTCTGGAGTGAGAGTCGGTCTCGACCGCGGACATGAAGGTGCCACATTGACACCCTTCAGGTCCTGGACAAGTTCGGATGCCGAACCTTAACAGCAAGTCACACCTGCTATGAGAAAGATTAAAAAAGTCAGTCAAAATGACGATAGAACATGTGTTTGTGTGAGCAGCGTAGCCGGTACTACCTCCTAGTCTCCCTCTAACTAGCGGTGGGTAGTTACACCTCACGGAAAGTCTTATAGCTAGTCTTCCAGCTTCGCTAAAAGTAAATTACCTATAAAGAGAGATAGGATTTGTATTCAGTGACTAAACAAACCGAGATTTACTGGCCATAAGCACTCACAATTACCGAGTAGAGATTCAAATGACAATGAGCTAAAGATAAAACACAAGTCAAGAGCGCTACACATTAAAAGGGTAGGTGAGATGAATGCAAAAGACTCAATCGTAGAGTGGAAGTGAGAAAACAACCTCTTCACTTAGCGACTAGCAGTGTTGTGAGGAGATGCTGACCAACCTCCCACTTGCTCCTTGCGCATGCACTGCGTTTACCAACCCCGAGGCATGATGCAATCAACCAAATTTTGATTAGTAGTAACCAAACATAAATGACTTGGAAGTTTGTATCCGAGTAGGAATAAACTTATTCTTCAAAGTCAACATCACTAGTGAGAAAGTTCCAGAGATATGATGTTCAACAGGCAGTAAATATCAAAGAGCACAAGACAGAACGTGTAAAGAATTAATTTCTTGGCTAACCCAAAGACAAAAATCCAATAAATAACATATAAAACCAAAAATCAAGCAAAAAAAACTCTCATACATACCAAACACTAGCTACATTTGCTGCAGGGTGTGAAGATGTTGTTTCATGCTGGTAGCAAGGTCCTTTCCAATACGGCATCTGGGTATTCTCAGATATCCATGATTTTGCTCGATGAGATTGCTCTAACAAGTTTATAGCCTTAATTTTTGTTCTTGACATGGGCTTGAGAAAAAGTTCCTCTTCAGCATAACTTTTGTAACTGAGGGTGTTTTTTCTTGATCTCAAGTAGTCCTCTTCCTCACTGTCAGACCAATCCTAGAATATCTTATAAATTAGCAAACATAGTAACAATTAGAAAACTGTCACGTTCTTATTGTAATATACTTCTCAAATAATATATAAAATATTTAAGAAACTTTTGTTTTTCCTAGCTATACAAACCAGCGTCCTTTAATTAGGGAGATTACTTCAGCCCAGGCTAGAATCTGTATGAAAATTGTTAACGAACAATTTACCAACTGTCGAAGGAGTGGGGCAAGAATAATCGATTGATTTATTTTGGGTTCTCTGGCATCGTGACATTGAAGATCATTTACATCAAAGTGGAGCGAAAAGCCACCCCACAGACCCCTTCCAGTTTGAGAATACAGTATTCACATTTTGATCCTTCAGCTCAGGACTCAAGTGGGGAAGTTTATATTAAAGGACTCCGGTTTGTATGGCTTGGAAAAATGCAAATTATTTTAAAAATTTGTTATTTGTTACTATGCGGCATAGAAATCCTTATCTTATAATTAGGGAGACTCACTCCTTGTGGAGTTGAAAATCCTCTAGAACCAAAACTGAAAGATTCTGACTCTTCCCTGGAAGTGTTCAGTGCGTGATACGTTTTCCATAAGGATGAAAAACTGATAAGCACTGGGATGTACAATAGAAACTGTACTAGATAAGTCAAGAGGAGGCCCTCCCGAAAAGGGAATGTCAGAATCAAATACCAAATACAGTACATGACTGATGGATTGGTATAGGATTTGCAATCCCATGCTTGCATGGGGGATGGAGAGATACTGTATACTAATACTTCTTTGGAAATGAAGAATGGTGCTCTAAAGTTTAACTTGCCCGCATCTGGCCTCACCACCATGAAATGATTCGACCGCTTGTCCCCACAAGAAGGGGAAAAGAATGAAGTAGAAGAGCCAGTTGTAACACCTTTTATTCCACACTTCTAAGTAGTAGGCTGGCCAGGGCACCAGCCACCCATTGAGATACTACCGCTAGAGTGTTATTGGATCCTTTGACTGGCCAGCAGTAATACATTCAATCCTTTTCTCTGGTTAGGGCTCAATTTTTCTTTGCTTACACATACACCGAATAGTCTGGCCTATTCTCTTCACATTCTCGTCTTTCCTCATACAGCTGATAACACTGAAATTACCAAATACTTCCTCTTTGCTCAAGAGGCTAATTACTATACTGTAATTGTTCAGTGGCTACTTTCCTCTAGGTAAGGGAAGAAGAGACTCTTTAGCTATGGTAAGCAGCTCTTCTAGATGAAGGACACTCCAAAATCAAACCATTGTTCTCTAGTCTTGGGTAGTGCCATAGCCTTTGTACCATGATCTTCCACAGTCTTGGGTTAGAGTTCTCTTGCTTGAGGGTAAACTCGAGCACACTATTCTTATTTCTTCCTCTTGTTTTTTGGAATGGTGTGTTGGGCAGACATAATAGAAGGGCCATGGATGCCTGGTGGTTTATCAAGAGGTTGTATTTTCCTTATCCGATTCTCTTTCTTTCCAAAACCATCCATGCTGTCCTCCCTTCAGTTGAATTGGCTATCTTGAAGGGTATTTAGCCTTGCATGGAGTATCGGCTCCTCCATGTTGACCATTTTTCCCCAATTTTTTTTTTCTATATTCTATGGGTTTGATCAATCACTTTATTCATATTTAGGTACATATTGTTTTTGTTATTATTATTGTTAATTTAGTTTTTATGTATGATGTATCTTTTTTATTACCATTAATTCTTATGCTGTCTGGAGACATTGAGCAAAATTAGGGACCAGTACGCCCTAGATTTCGTCGATGTCGACTACTGTATTGCAATATTCGTGGTCTTCATGCAAATATTCAAGACCTTACAGTTGCGTCCAGACAGTAGGATATTCTTTCGTGCTCATCTGAGCTCCTTATAACTGGTTTTAAGAAACCAATAATGTTGAAAAGCGATGCCATCCCTAGGGCCAGGGGAATGGCGGTGTACATTAGGACTGAGTACCCTACTTCTCATAAGTACTGCTATGAATTTGGGTGTCATGAAATTTAGGTGATAAAAGTTTGTGGCAGGAATAACAACTTCTATTTGTGTTCGGTGATTCTATCTTTAATTGTCTTCTTACCATTAAGGCTAAGATACAAGAAGATGATAGAAAGGCCTCTTTTGTCTTTGTTGGTGATTTCAATGCTCACCATAGGGAGTGGTTAATTTCTGTTTACCCTACCGATCGACATGACTCTTTAGTCTTTGCCTCTGAATCAGGCTGTAAGCAAATCATAAGTGAAGCTACTCACAGGTCTGGTAATTGTTTTGATCTCCCCCAGATTCAGCAGGGGGACTAGCGCCGTCTTCGGCATCAGCCACAGCAGGGGACGAAAAGTCCAAGTGGCGAGCGGCCACAGCAGGGGACCAAAAGTCCGAGTGGCGGGTGGCAACACCATGATCGTCTGGTGCTGCCGCTCAAATTCGAAGGATCAACCTCTGAGAAAGTCAGTGCACCCTTCCTATCAGCACCCAATTGAAGGAGTTCGAACAGAACTTCTCTCGACAGGGGACCATCTACACTCAGTGACGGCCACATCTGCAACAAACCAGAAAAGACCAGGCGCTCCCAGGGGGAAGGGATGGCACCGTTTCGCCAGGGGAAACGGTACCGCCTCTTAATCATTGAGATTGTCTTGGGGTTAATAGGGCTGCACTGCTACTCGGGCATTCCCCACAGAGGACCGGTCGAGGAGCAGCTTCGGGAAGAGATCAGGGAGAAAAAGGAGGAGAAGAATCTCACATACTTCTTTTTCCAAAACCAAACCTCTCCCAATGGCAGGTAAACCCCTCCCGACACTCAGGACAAATGCTATCCTGGTCACACCATTGACCTCAGCACGACAGACACAGCTAGTGAGGATCCATCTCACAGGTGGACATAAAGGTACCACAGGAGTGGCCTTCGGGTCCAAGACAGGTGAGCATGAGCCCGGTCAGAAAAATGTTATTTTTATTAATAAAATAAATTTTTGAATATACTTACCCGGTGATCATATAAGCTGCAACTCTGTTGCTCGACAGAAAAACCTACGGTCCAAATACGCCAGCGATCGCTATGCAGGTGGGGGTGTACATCAACAGCCCCATCTGTCGAGCAGGTACTTAGTACTCCAAGTAAACAAAGAACCAATTTTCTCCTCGGTCCACTGGGTCTCTATTGGGGAGGAAGGGAGGGTCCTTTAATATATGATCACCGGGTAAGTATATTCAAAAATTTATTTTATTAATAAAAATAACATTTTTCAATATTAAACTTAGCCGGTGATCATATAAGCAGATTCACACCCAGGGGGGTGGGTAAAGACCAGCATAACATGTTTACATTATTATGAGCTAAGTATTTTGTATTTCATTTTAGCAGTTATTCAAAATAACAAACATAAAATAAATAAGTACCTGGTAAGGAAGTCGACTTGAACAATTACTCTGCCTTTTTAAGTACGTCTTCCTTACGGAGCCTCTCGATCCTCTTAGGATGCTGAGCGACCCCTAGGATCTGAAGTATCAAGGGTTGCAACCCATACAACAGGACCTCATCAAAACCTCTAATCTAGGCGCTTCTCAAGAAATGACTTTGACCACCCGCCAAATCAAGTAGGATGCGAAAGGCTTCTTAGCCTTCCGGACAACCCAAAAACAATAATAAAACATTTCAAGAGAAAGATTAAAAAGGTTATGGAATTAGGGAATTGTAGTGGTTGAGCCCTCACCCACTACTGCACTTGTTGCTACGAATGGTCCCAGAGTGTAGCAGTTCTCGTAAAGAGACTGGACATTCTTAAGATAAAAAGACGCGAACACTGATTTGCTTTTCCAATAGGTTGCGTCGATTATACTTTGCAGAGATCTATTTTGTTTAAAGGCCACGGAAGTTGCGACAGCTCTAACTTCGTGTGTCCTTACCTTCAGCAAAGCTTGGTCTTCCTCATTCAGATGGGAATGAGCTTCTCGTATTAACAGTCTGAAAAAATAGGATAAAGCATTCTTTGACATAGGCAAAGATGGATTCTTAACTGAACACCATAAAGCTTCAGACGGGCCTCGTAAAGGTTTTTAAATAGAACTTAAGAGCTCTTACAGGACATAAGACTCTTTCTAGTTCATTTCCAACCATACGATAAGTTTGGAATATCGAACGATATTGGCCAAGGCTGAGAAGGCAGCTCGTGTTTGGCTAGAAAACCAAGTTGTAGAACATGTAGCCGTTTCGGATGAGAATCCGATGTTCTTGCTGAAGGCATGAATCTCACTGACTCTTTTAGCTGTGGCTAAGCATACCAGGAAAAGAGTCTTTAAGGTGAGATCTTTCAGGGAGGCTGATTGTAGCGGTTCGAACCTGTCTGACATAAGGAATCTTAGTACCACGTCTAAATTCCAACCAGGTGTAACCAAACGACGCTCCTTCGTGGTCTCAAAAGACTTAAGGAGGTCCTGTAGATCTTTATTGTTGGAAAGATCTAAGCCTCTGTGACGGAAGACTGATGCCAACATGCTTCTGTAACCCTTGATAGTGGGAGCTGAAAGAGATTGTTCTTTCCTCAGATATAAGAGGAAGTCAGCTATTTGAGTTACAGAGGTACTGGTCGAGGATACGGATACTGACTTGCACCAGTTTCGGAAGATTTCCCACTTCGATTGGTAGACTCTAAGGGTGGATGTTCTCCTTGCTCTAGCAATCGCTCTGGCTGCCTCCTTCGAAAAGCCTCTAGCTCTCGAGAGTCTTTCGATAGTCTGAAGGCAGTCAGACGAAGAGCGTGGAGGCCTTGGTGTACCTTCTTTACGTGTGGCTGACGTAGAAGGTCCACCCTTATGGGAAGTGTTCTGGGAACGTCTACTAGCCATCGAAGTACCTCGGTGAACCATTCTCTCGCGGGCCAGAGGGGAGCAACTAGCGTCAACCTTGTCCCTTCGTGAGAGGTGAACTTCTGCAGTACCTTGTTGACAATCTTGAACGGAGGGAATGCATATAGATCTAGATGTGACCAATCTAGTAGAAAGGCATCAATATGAACTGCTGCTGGGTCCGGGATTGGTGAGCAAAATATTGGGAGCCTCTTGGTCATCGAGGTTGCGAAGAGATCTATGGTTGGCTGGCCCCAGGTGGCCCAAAGTCTCTTGCATACATCCTTGTGGAGGGTCCATTCTGTTGGAATTATTTGTCCCTTCCGACTGAGACAATCTGCCATGACATTCAAGTTGCCTTGGATGAACCTCGTTACTAGTGATATGTCTAGACCTTTTGACCAGGTGAGGAGGTCCCTTGCGATCTCGTACAATGTCAGAGAGTAGGTCCCTCCTTGCTTGGAGATGTACGCCAAAGCCGTGGTGTTGTCCGAGTTCACCTCCACCACTTTGCCTTGAAGGAGAGACCTGAAGCTTTTCCAGGTCAGACGTACTGCCAGTAGCTCCTTGCAGTTGAAATGCATTGTCCTTTGACTCGAGTTCCATAATCCCGAGCATTCCCTACCGTCTAATGTCGCACCCCAGCCTACGTCCGATGCGTCCGAGAAGAGAACGTGGTTGGGAGTCTGAACAGTCAGGGGAAGACCCTCTCTAAGGTTGATATAGTCCTTTCACCAAGTCAGACAAGACTTTATCTTTCCGGAAACCGGGATCGAGACCGCTTCTAGCGTCTTGTCCTTTTTCCAGTGAAAAGCTAGATGGTATAGAAGAGGACGGAGGTGTAGTCTTCCTAGTGACACAAATTGATCCACGGATGACAGTGTCCCTACCAGACTCATCCACAGCCTGACTGGGCAGCGTTCCTTCTTCAGCATCTTCTGGATGGATAGCAGGGCTGGGGGCTGATCGTCTTGTTCAGCAACGTCCTCATCAGAGGGTTCCTCATCCGAAACTGATGAGGAAACGGCAACGGAGTGGGCAACGTCTGACTCGCTGAATCCGGTCGCATTGGTGGATGCGTGACGGAGCCGGACGCAATATCATGGAACTGCTGCACAGTCTGTGAACTGTCAACAACCATGGGTGCGCGAGGAAGTACAGCGTCAACCCGAAACTGTCTAGACTGTCTGGGTTGTGCAGTCAACACCCTACCGGGTTGCTGAGGTTGACGCACTGCGTCACAACAAGTCACTTCTGCTGGTTGTTGAACGTCCTGAACGTCAACAACCACCTCCGAGCGTCGCTTAACGTCAACGTGCGACTGGCAACCCACACTGGGTCGCATCGGTGGAGGAACCACCTCAACTGGCAGACGCGAGTAGGTTACCTCAGCGTCAACAGGGCGCACAACCGACCGGTTGGAAGCTTGTTGGCCAGAAGGAGGAACCACCTCAACTGGCAGACGCGAGGTTACCTCAGCGTCAACAGGGCGCACAACCAACCGGTTGGAAGGTTGTTGGCCAGAAGGTTCTTCTCCACATTTAAGTCCTCTATCAAGGACGCAAGCTTGGACTGCATGTCTTGCAGCAAAGCCCATTTAGGGTCTATTGGAGCAGGTGTGGCAACAGACGGGGTTAGCGACTGAGGCGGAACCATTTACCATCCCTGAAAGCCTTGTTATGTGTGACATAATAGTACAGCAAAACTTCAAAGGCTCGACAAAAGTTGAGAAGTTGACCTGTAAACAACTTGGAGCGTCTCCTGGCTAGGCGCCAGGGCGAGTCTACCAGAATTCTCTCGTGTCCTATCAGACTCTCGCTCTATAAGCCAGTTTAAAAGAAGGGAAATCAAAGGCTGTATCCCTAAAACTCCTCCTGGTGCAAAAACCAGTCGCCTAGCCAACGTAACGCTCTCTAGGAGAGCGAGAGAGCACTAGCTTAAAAACAACGGCTTCGAAGTAGCTAGGCCTAGTGTAAGTTCTGACGTTTAGGCGAACGAGGAGCAGCAGTTACAAGATCCGGACGAAGATCCTTAAAAAATCATCATGATTTAATTAAAGTCCATAGGAGGCTAAGCAGCTTAAGGCTCCTCTCCAAATGACAGAGTCCTCAAGGGAATATCAGTAGGAGGGAGAACAGCACTTTCTCATCTACAGGAACCTTGTCCGATAAAAGCTAGGTTATCTCAGTGAGTCTCTCACTGGTGCATTAGTAGCAGACCAGAAGGCAACGTCATGTAACTGCTTGACAGTCTGTGAACTGTCAACCACAACAGGTGCGTGAGGACATACAGTGTTCACTCGAGACTGCTTTGACTGTCTATACTGAGCAGTCAAAACAACTCTAGAATGCGGAGGTTGACGCACCGCGTCAAAACAAAACAACTTAGACTGTTGTTGTACCTCGCAAACGTCAACGGAAGGTTCCGTGCGTTACTGAACGTCAACATGCGGCTGGCAGGGTACACTGGAACGCATGGGTGGCGGGACTCTCTCAGCTGGAGTGCGGCAGAAGGTTGCCTCAGCGTCCACAGGACGCACAACCGTGTTGGTTGTAGGCTACAGGTTGGTGCAGTGTCAACCTTCTCCGCACGAAAGTCCCGCATCAATGACGTTAACTGAGACTGCATGGTCTGCAGCAAAGACCACTTAGGGTCTACAGGAGCAGGTGCGGCAACAGTCGGTGTGACTGCCTGATGCGGTACCGCTTTGCCTCTCTTAGGAGGTGAGCAGTCGTCGGAAGACTGCAGCGAGTCCGAACTGACCCAGTGGCTACAACTGGGACGTTGGACTTGCGCGGAAGGGACCGACTTGCGCTTAATAAGCTGCGAGACCTTGGTCCATGGTTTCTTACGAGAAACCTCTTCCGCAGACGAGAAATAAATGGGCTCTCTCGTCTTTGTGTGGGTGGGGCGATCTTGGGTAGATACGCCCGAAACCACGGAGGGAAACGTCTGTTCGTTGATCAAGGCCTGACGAACCCATAAGTCGTTCGACATTACTTCTCCCCTGGGCTTGGGAGCTTGCAAGAGGTCCCGGACTAGGTGAACGACAGGCACGAACAGACGAACCCTCGGACGCAACACTGTAACACTTTGCGCATATCACTTTATCGCTTCGATTTTCTGTTTTGCACTTATTTCACTGAAATCGAAACTTTTACTGATTTCTACCTGAAACACGCAATTCTACCCTCATTAAAAGGTAGTAATTGCGAAATCAGTCGTATAATGCAGCTCATTAATACTAGCAAAAAACAGAAAACATATATAAAGATAAAAAAAAAAAAAAATCAGTGGCTGGGAAAGAGACTAAACACTAGTTCAAATAAACTACGTTTACAATCTCTCACCATCTCTCACCGCACATAGCCTGGGGACAAGAATAAAACCCTAGAAACGTTTTACCTTCTTCCCCGTACAGCGACTAGGGACGAGAGTAACACGAGAAAAACGTTACCCGCTTGAACGGAACGTTTTCTCTCCTCTCTCTCCCTCCGTCTCTATCTCTCTCTCTCTTTCTCTATTGATTTCGCACCTAAGAGAAGAGCCCAATTATATATCGTCAAAAAAACATGTTATTTGACTAAAGGAAAAAACTGAAAGGCTTTCCAAATAAAAAGTTCCTTTAAATTAGAATTTAAAACATTTAAGCTAAGAAAGAATGAACGAAACGTCAGAATCGATTTACTCTTACTGCAAATTGAAACCGTGATACACTCTCTCTCTATCGTAACGATAGAGCGCATGTTGAACGTCCTGAACGTCAACAACTGCGTAGCATAAAAAACTAAACGTTAGTTCATCTTTGAAAACAGTACGAAGACTATCAAAGAAATTCTTTCATAAAACATTAAATTTAAAAAGTTTTAAATTCTTTAAAGGCTAAATACGATATAACGGGCTCAACGTTGATTAACTTTGGTTCCAAGTTAGGACCGCCTACTATCAGGAAAGGTCGCATATAAACAAAACATAAAAATTATCTTTATATGTTTATAATAAATGGAAAGTTAATCGAAGAGGCCTAATAAAGGCGGAGAGATATAAAATATATAGATCTATAACGTGTTAAGCAAAATTACTAAAAACCTAAACACACTTCCGTCTAAGGGAAGGGTCGGCCATTTAAAAGTGAAAGAGAGTCCATACTCTCTTTGTCACCCTAATTAAATCTATCCAAAACGAGTTCAAGTTTTGTGATGAAGATAAAACACCTGCATAGCGAAAGCTCAAAACTAGAATAGTGTACTTCACCAAATAGTTGTGAAAACTAATCCAGTTAGTAACAGCGTATTAGTAGGTCTTGCCGGTAGCCCGACAGAGAGAAAATTGGTTCTTTGTTTACTTGGAGTACTAAGTACCTGCTCGACAGATGGCGCTGTTGATGTACACCCCCACCTGCATAGCGATCGCTGGCGTATTTTGACCGTAGGTTTTTCTGTCGAGCAACAGAGTTGCAGCTTATATGATCACCGGCTAAGTTTAATATTGAAAAAAAACACACACTCTGAAAAGGGAGAGAAAAAATAGAATTAGTTGTCATGCAATCAAATGGCAAGTCAAGTTTAAGGCGAGAGAGAGCGGAAACATCTACACACTACCGAGCCAAAAGCAAAGTGGATGCTCAGCCCAAGTTGTGTGAGTAAGCAGGGTATCCAGCTACCATCCAACCCTCCCACTAACTAGTGGTTGGGGTAGTTGTCCCTTGCTTAAACCTTATGGCTTGCCTTTCAGCTATGCTGGAAGTAATATTCCCTATAAATAGCGAGGTTTGGTGTAGAGTGACGGAACAACTCAACTTTTAGATTATCTTTTAATTTACTGTATAGATGGATGAATCTTATCTATTCATCATAATACAGTACACTGTATAATATTGTATTTACTTTACATGAGAGACCAAATTAATGAAAATATGATTAAAAAAAATTTTCATACTGTATTAGAAGGAACCTTTTGATTTACTGTAAATTTCAGCACTATTAGAATAATTATTATAACTAAAATTAAATTAAATCTCAGAACAATAAATAAATTGTTTTAGAAATCTAATTTCAACTTGTCAGCCATTTTAATGACATGGAAAATAAATATGGCTACGATAATATACTTTTTTCATTATTCTAGCTTCAGAATGTAAAAATCTAGGTTTGTTTATCTTCATACAGAAAAAGTGACAGGGTAAAGAATCAGCCCACCGAAAGAGGATCTTCTGGTCCAAATTCACATTCCTTTTCGCCTTTTAACAAGTAAGCTCCCCAGTCAATCTGCTCTTCAACTATATCTTGTGGGCTTGCAACAGCGGCATTTTCATCTGAGGAAGGATGTAGCTCTGCCTCCGTCTCTGGCACATTAGTAGGGCTATTGCTCAAATGTAACATGAGAGATAAAAGGGACCACTCAATGTCAGTCTGTAATTTGAGGGAAAAACATTCCAGAATTAATCATGTATCCCCTAGATCAATTTAGCAACTGTAAAACAGTAATATGATACATGAAACAATATAACTTTATACATTTTAAGAACAGTCATCGTACAAATATTAAGATAAGTTTAATTAGGTTCAAATTTTCCTATACTATTTAGATGCAGGGGTCATTTCCACAGTCATTCGAGTAATCATAACAATGACAATACAAACCCTACTAAAACCTTTTTGCTTTCATCTTTAACAAAATGCTTATAAGAAATAAAAAAAGAATTGAATGAAATTTGGGTAAGAGTTGTTAAGTGACTGGCTCTGAATATTATTATTTCAAGAAGGCATCGATGAAGAGGTTGCATGGTTTCCAGGGAAAAAAATCTAGAAGAGATGACCTATCAAAATAATGTCTTCACAAAGTCATACAAGTATCAAAATCCATTTGGTAGAGGTCATTTTGTAACTAAGAGGAAACGGTACTTGAATGACGTAAGGGCTATGTTACTGTATGCACAAACTGGGCAAATTTTATCTTGTTAGAATAAGAAACCAGGAAAAATAAAAATCCTATCTTGTTAGAATAGGAAACCAGGAAAAAATATTCCATCTTTAAAGAATAGGAAAATCAGAAAAATTAAAAATTCTATCTTGTTAGAATAGGAAAACAGGAAAAATAAAAATCCTATTTTGTTAGAATAAGAAAACAGGGTAAATATTTAACCCAAAATGGACTTTTCTCTAAAACTGCAAATACTCTACTGTAGTATCATATATAACTAGTCCTGAATATGATAGCAAAATTGCATTAACAACCAATTATATTGCATTATAGAAATTTTTCAAGGAAATCCAAGTTGAAAATATCAGTGACACTGAATTCAAAATGAGATGTAAACACATAGTACATGCAAGGAAAAATAAATGTAAGACGGAAAAATAAATGTAAGACGGAAAAATAAATGTAAGACTTAACCATAATATGACGAATTTGGAAATAATTTGTATTTTTCCTAACTATACAAACCTGTAGCTTTTTACATAGGAGTATCATTTCTGCGCAAGCTGAAAACCAGCCGTTAAGCTTTTGAGAGGTGTAAATACCCTCAGCTAGATAGTGGAGGGGGTTAGCGTGCAGCAGCCTTTCCCAACATAGGATCGTCAGAAGAGACGGGCCCTGCTGGCACCGGGACCCCGTCCTCCGAACACACTCCCGTCCCTCCCTCAGGCCCCCCACTTGCCTGGATCGACAACACAACCCCACTATCAGGAATTTCAGACTCCTGGGGAAGAGCAATGGGCCTCTTCCCCGCAACTGACTTACCTTGTCCCCTACTCTGGGTAGGGGAAGGCGGCTGAGAAAGTCTATCCGACGAAGCGCCGGGCGAAGCAAGAGGCGAGGAGACGCTCGGTTTCCTAGGCGATCTCCTGGAAGCCTTCTTCTTCTTGGTGCCGTATCGCACCCACTGCACCTCGTTCGAGGACTCGCGCTCCGGACACGTGGCCGTAGGGGAACAAACACTGCCCCTACACGAAGAACACAAGGAGTGCGGATCGACTTCAGACTTCGAGAGGAAGGCACCACACGATTTACCGGCCATAGGCCCAGGGCAACGACGGGGATGCGCCATCACGCACTAGCAAGACACCCCGAGACACAGGAACACAGAGGGAAAAGGATAAGGAAGAGCACAATGGGACCACATGGGAACCGCGAGAGACACAAAGGGTCGCATTGGGTAAGGAGAGCGCGTCGGGATGTTATTGCGACGCGACCAGAAAACTTACTGGAGATCGAGACCTGAGCAAGCATGCTCTCTGACCCGGGGTCGCATCATGGTGCATATCACTCCGCCAGAGGTTACCCCACATAGAAAATGGGAGTAGGGTAAACTACACAAAATTCTGGTCGGTTGGGAGGAGATCCCAGATACTCCCAAGAAAGTAGTTCGAGGTAAGTACTCCGTGCTGGAACAATGACAAATTTGAAAGTAACTTTTATTTTTCCTAACGATACAAACCTAGAGCTCTTTATTAGGGATTATACTTCCAGCAAAGCTGAAACTAGCCATAAGACTTTTAACAAGGTGTAAATAATCCACAGCTAGTTAGCGGGGGGAGGGGGGAAGCCGGCTACGCCCGATCAGGCACACACCCATGTTCTTTCCGTCACTTTTGCTTGCAGGCAGGACTTATCGGGGTATAAGTGGTGGCGAGCCAACTTCTATTAAGAGCTCAAGGCGTGTATCCTTGGAAAGAATACAATTAATTTTCAAATTTGTCATTAGTTCCAATACTAAATACAAACCCTTTTGCTCTTTATTAGGGATGACTCACCCATTAGGAGGGTGAAAGTCCAAACCAACTGGTTGGCTTTTGACCAGGTGTTTTCCTATACATGCTATGCAAGTAACAGGGAAAGACCCCGAGGCCTTACTAAATTCCATTCAAAGCAGGGTTAGCGGCCAGATAAATCCGTGTAATTGTGTGATGCTAGCAGTATGACTAGTCTAGATGAGAATTCTCAGAAACTTAAGAATCTTTGAATCAGCCATAGACATTACCCAATCCCACCTCGCAAGGGAGTATATGTAACAAGTACAGTTTACAGTATATCTCTATGCAAGGTTATGTAAGAGAAACTGTTTTACCTGCAGACAGCTAAGGCCAGCTTTGCAGAGTACCGTAGGTGTTGTTCCTGCAAAGAAACAGCCAGTCATTCTTTATCAACCAATCCAGACTTAACCACAGTTAAACTCTGTCCTCCACCATCTGCCACTTGTCCATAAGGAGCCTGAGGTGTTTAAACCATTTACAGTATTGTGTAGCCACTAAAGGGCCAATGAACAAAATTGTAGGGGCTAGCAGACTGCAGCCAGATGTAGCACCCAGACTGCCTAGCGTCCGAATGCCGACCACACTCTAGCTTTTCATTGAAAGGCGCAGGAACATTCTTCAGACTTTGCACTTACTCTCCAGACGTTCATCGCAGAACGAGGGAGTGTGTCGTCATCAGCATTGAAGAAGAAACAACCCAAGAGGCGTAGGCACAAGCTTCCCGCTGTAGAACTTTCAAGGAGCGTGGAACATCATCTTCAAGAACACTGAAGGTGCATCAACACAGAGAATGACTCCCCTTCGAAGGAGAACAGAGCCGTTTTGCAAGGGTAAGCAGAGGCGGCCTCCATTATACAGTACAGGCTGTCCAGAGTCGAAGGGGGAAGAGATCGTAAGAAAGGTTCCTCTGCCCTCGAGAAAACGCTGCATTACTGTTTTCTAAACAGAACTCACACCTGTAATAATAAATGACTTTAAATATATATAAAAATATGTCTATATGTATCTACAAGAAAACCAGAAAAAAGTCAAAGGAAAGATAAAAACATTGGGTGGAGAGAGACGAACATCTATTCTCATCGAGCCAAAAGTAAAAAGGTGACAATAGAACACAGGTGTGTATGCATGTGTGTGTGAGCAGGGTAGCCGGCTAGCCCAACTACCTCCGCTACCTAGCAGTGGGGTAGTTACAACTCGCTAAAAGTATTATGGCTAGTTTCAGCTTTGCAGAACGTATTATCCCTAATAAAGAACAAAAAGGTTAGTATTTAGTGATGGAACAACACAATATTAGGCAGTATATAGTGTATTAATTATCCAAGCAATGGCAATGGGCAGTGAGTTGTTAGGTTAGAAGTTATCCCAACCTAAGGCACCAAAGATACGCATATTTGCACCTGTCTCTGATACCTAACCCTCGCAAAGAGTGGGGGCTGACTGTATGAAGATTACTGCTTACTGTATGCTCTGTATGGCCATAATAATGCTAGCTATTTGAAGCGCCTGCTGAATCCCAAGATCCCAAGATGCAATGCATCTGTCCTTCAATTTTTTATCTTTATTCAGTTTCTTAAATATGCCTAATTTCTTGTACTTAGTCTTGGTCTAATAATCAGACTTCATTGGTAGAATCTTGGTCTGACTTTGATTTGGTTACATTTCTAATAATATCAAACAGATTACTCAATCATCTGGAAAGGCAACCCCTTTATAAGGAGAGCTAAGAACCCATACTCTAATGTATGGTTGTCCATCTCTTGAGACACAAAGACATCTCTCATAAAATAATCAAGATCATCACTATTTAATTTTTATAAACTGTAATTCAGAGAAAATATTAACAAACTATTGAAATTAAGTTATGCATATCAAAAAAAAATTCTTTAACTATCATATAACATATAAATAGAATCATATGCAGAAAACTTTACGACTTACTAACATCTTTGAGGAGAAATAAACACACTAAAAAAGCATCTATACAAATTTTCAATATTAAACTTAGCCGGTGATCATATAAGCTGCAACTCTGTTGCTCGACAGAAAAACCTACGGTCAAAATACGCCAGCGATCGCTATGCAGGTGGGGGTGTACATCAACAGCGCCATCTGTCAAGCAGGTACTTAGTACTCCAAGTAAACAAAGAACCAATTTTCTCTCTGTCGGGCTACCGGCAAGACCTACTAATACGCTGTTACTAACTGGATTTGTTTTCACAACTATTTGGTGAAGTACACTATTCTAGTTTTGAGCTTTCGCTATGCAGGTGTTTTATCTTCATCTCAAAACTTGAACTCGTTTTGGATAGATTTAATTATGGTGACAAAGAGAGTATGGACTCTCTTTCACTTTTAAATGGCCGACCCTTCCCTAGACGGAAGTGTGTTTAGGTTTTTAGTAATTTTGCTTAACACGTTATAGATCTATATATTTTATATCTCTCCGCCTTTATTAGGCCTCTTCGATTAACTTTCCATTTATTATAAACATATAAAAATAAATTTTTATGTTTTGTTTATATGCGACCTTTCCTGATAATAGGCGTTCCTAACCTGGAACCGAAGTTAATCAACGTTGAGCCCGTTATATCGTATTTAGCCTTTAAAGAATTTAAAACTTTTTAAATTTAATGTTTTATGAAAGAATTTCTTTGATAGTCTTCGTACTGTTTTCAAAGATGAACTAACGTTTAGTTTTTTAGACTACGCAGTTGTTGACGTTCAGGACGTTCAACATGCGCTCTATCGTTACGATAGAGAGAGAGTGTATCACGGTTTCACTTTGCAGTAAGAGTAAATCGATTCTGACGTTTCGTTCATTCTTTCTTAGCTTAAATGTTTTAAATTCTAAATTAAAGGAACTTTTTATTTGGAAAACCTTTCAGTTTTTTCCTTTAGTCAAATAACATGTTTTTTTGACGATATATAATTGGGCTCTTCTCTTAGGTGCGAAATCAAGAGAGAAAGAGAGAGAGAGATAGAGACGGAGGGAGAGAGAGGAGAGAAAACGTTCCGTTCAAGCGGGTAACGTTGTTCTCGTGTTACTCTCCTCCCTAGTCGCTGTACGGGGAAGAAGGTAAAACGTTTCTAGGGTTTTATTCTTGTCCCCAGGCTATGTGCGGTGAGAGATTGTAAACGTAGTTTATTTGAACTAGTGTTTAGTCTCTTTCCCAGCCACTGATTTTTTTTTTATCTTTATATATGTTTTCTGTTTTTTGCTAGTATTAATGAGCTGCATTATACGACTGATTTCGCAATTACTACCTTTTAATGAAGGGTAGAATTGCGTATTTCAGGTAGAAATCAGTAAAAGTTTCGATTTCAGTGAAATAAGTGCAAAACAGAAAATCGAAGCGATAAAGTGATATGCGCAAAGTGTTACAGTGTTGCGTCCGAGGGTTCGTCTGTTCGTGCCTGTCGTTCACCTAGTCCGGGACCTCTTGCAAGCTCCCAAGCCCAGGGGAGAAGTAATGTCGAACGACTTATGGGTTCGTCAGGCCTTGATCAACGAACAGACGTTTCCCTCCGTGGTTTCGGGCGTATCTACCCAAGATCGCCCCACCCACACAAAGACGAGAGAGCCCATTTATTTCTCGTCTGCGGAAGAGGTTTCTCGTAAGAAACCATGGACCAAGGTCTCGCAGCTTATTAAGCGCAAGTCGGTCCCTTCTGCGCAAGTCCAACGTCCCAGTTGTAGCCACTGGGTCAGTTCGGACTCGCTGCAGTCTTCCGACGACTGCTCACCTCCTAAGAGAGGCAAAGCGGTACCGCATCAGGCAGTCACACCGTCTGTTGCCGCACCTGCTCCTGTAGACCCTAAGTGGTCTTTGCTGCAGACCATGCAGTCTCAGTTAACGTCATTGATGCGGGACTTTCGTGCGGAGAAGGTTGACACTGCACCAACCTGTAGCCTACAACCAACACGGTTGTGCGTCCTGTGGACGCTGAGGCAACCTTCTGCCGCACTCCAGCTGAGAGAGTCCCGCCACCCATGCGTTCCAGTGTACCCTGCCAGCCGCATGTTGACGTTCAGTAACGCACGGAACCTTCCGTTGACGTTCGCGAGGTACAACAACAGTCTAAGTTGTTTTGTTTTGACGCGGTGTGTCAACCTCCGCATTCTAGAGTTGTTTTGACTGCTCAGTATAGACAGTCAAAGCAGTCTCGAGTGAACACTGTATATCCTCACGCACCTGTTGTGGTTGACAGTTCAGTTGTTGACAGTTCAGACTGTCAAGCAGTTACATGACGTTGCCTTCTAGTCTGCTACTAATGCACCAGTGAGAGACTCACTGAGATAACCTAGCTTTTATCGGACAAGGTTCCTGTAGATGAGAAAGTGCTGTTCTCCCTCCTACTGATATTCCCTTGAGGACTCTGTCATTTGGAGAGGAGCCTTAAGCTGCTTAGCCTCCTATGGACTTTAATTAAATCATGATGATTTTTTAAGGATCTTCGTCCGGATCTTGTAACTGCTGCTCCTCGTTCGCCTAAACGTCAGAACTTACACTAGGCCTAGCTACTTCGAAGCCGTTGTTTTTAAGCTAGTGCTCTCTCGCTCTCCTAGAGAGCGTTACGTTGGCTAGGCGACTGGTTTTTGCACCAGGAGGAGTTTTAGGGATACAGCCTTTGATTTCCCTTCTTTTAAACTGGCTTATAGAGCGAGAGTCTGATAGGACATGAGAGAAGTTCTCGGCTTGGGAGTTCATGCCTCTGCCCAGATAGACTTCTCAATTCTGGTAGACTCGCCCTGGCGCCTAGCCAGGAGACGCTCCAAGTTGTTAACAGGTCAACTTCTCACCTTTTGTCGAGCCTTTGAAGTTTTGCTGTACTATTATGTCACACGTAACAAGGCTTTCAGGGATGGTAAATGGTTCCGCCTCAGTCGCTAACCCCGTCTGTTGCCACACCTGCTCCCGTAGACCCTAAATGGGCTTTGCTGCAAGACATGCAGTCCTAGCTTACGTCCTTGATAGAGGACTTAAATGCGGAGAAGAACCTTCTGGCCAACAACCTTCCAACCGGTTGGTTGTGCGCCCTGTTGACGCTGAGGTAACCTACTCGCGTCTGCCAGTTGAGGTGGTTCCTCCTTCTGGCCAACAAGCTTCCAACCGGTCGGTTGTGCGCCCTGTTGACGCTGAGGTAACCTACTCGCGTCTGCCAGTTGAGGTGGTTCCTCCACAGATGCGACCCAGTTTGGGTTGCCAGTCGCACGTTGACGTTAAGCGACGCTCGGAGGTGGTTGTTGACGTTCAGGACGTTCAACAACCAGCAGAGGTGACTTGTTGTGACGCAGTGCGTCAACCTCAGCAACCCGGTAGGGTGTTGACTGCACAACCCAGACAGTCTAGACAGTTTCGGGTTGACGCTGTACTTCCTCGCGCACCCATGGTTGTTGACAGTTCACAGACTGTGCAGCAGTGCCATGATATTGCGTCCGGCTCCGTCACGCATCCACCAGTGCGAACGGATTCAGCGAGTCAGACGTTGCCCACTCCGTTGCCGTTTCCTCATCAGTTTCGGATGAGGAACCCTCTGATGAGGACGTTGCTGAACAAGACGATCAGCCCCCAGCCCTGCTATCCATCCAGAAGATGCTGAAGAAGGAACGCTGCCCAGTCAGGCTGTGGATGAGTCTGGTAGGGAAACTGTCATCCGTGGATCAATTTGTGTCACTAGGAAGACTACACCTCCGTCCTCTTCTATACCATCTAGCTTTTCACTGGAAAAAGGACAAGACGCTAGAAGCGGTCTCGATCCCGGTTTCCGGAAAGATAAAGTCTTGTCTGACTTGGTGAAAGGACTATATCAACCTTAGAGAGGGTCTTCCCCTGACTGTTCAGACTCCCAACCACGTTCTCTTCTCGGACGCATCGGACGTAGGCTGGGGTGCGACATTAGACGGTAGGGAATGCTCGGGATTATGGAACTCGAGTCAAAGGACAATGCATTTCAACTGCAAGGAGCTACTGGCAGTACGTCTGACCTGGAAAAGCTTCAGGTCTCTCCTTCAAGGCAAAGTGGTGGAGGTGAACTCGGACAACACCACGGCTTTGGCGTACATCTCCAAGCAAGGAGGGACCTACTCTCTGACATTGTACGAGATCGCAAGGGACCTCCTCACCTGGTCAAAAGGTCTAGACATATCACTAGTAACGAGGTTCATCCAAGGCAACTTGAATGTCATGGCAGATTGTCTCAGTCGGAAGGGACAAATAATTCCAACAGAATGGACCCTCCGCAAGGATGTATGCAAGAGACTTTGGGCCACCTGGGGCCAGCCAACCATAGATCTCTTCACAACCTCGATGACCAAGAGGCTCCCAATATTTTGCTCACCAATCCCGGACCCAGCAGCAGTTCATATAGATGCCTTTCTACTAGATTGGTCACATCTAGATCTATATGCATTCCCTCCGTTCAAGATTGTCAACAAGGTACTGCAGAAGTTCGCCTCTCACGAAGGGACAAGGTTGACGCTAGTTGCTTCCCTCTGGCCCGCGAGAGAATGGTTCACCGAGGTACTTCGATGGCTAGTAGACGTTCCCAGAACACTTCCCCTAAGGGTGGACCTTCTACGTCAGCCACGCGTAAAGAAGGTACACCAAGGCCTCCACGCTCTTCGTCTGACTGCCTTCAGACTATCGAAAGACTCTCGAGAGCTAGAGGCTTTTCGAAGGAGGCAGCCAGAGCGATTGCTAGAGCAAGGAGAACATCCACCCTTAGAGTCTACCAATCGAAGTGGGAAATCTTCCGAAACTGGTGCAAGTCAGTATCCGTATCCTCGACCAGTACCTCTGTAACTCAAATAGCTGACTTCCTCTTATATCTGAGGAAAGAACAATCTCTTTCAGCTCCCACTATCAAGGGTTACAGAAGCATGTTGGCATCAGTCTTCCGTCACAGAGGCTTAGATCTTTCCAACAATAAAGATCTACAGGACCTCCTTAAGTCTTTTGAGACCACGAAGGAGCGTCGTTTGGTTACACCTGGTTGGAATTTAGACGTGGTACTAAGATTCCTTATGTCAGACAGGTTCGAACCGCTACAATCAGCCTCCCTGAAAGATCTCACCTTAAAGACTCTTTTCCTGGTATGCTTAGCCACAGCTAAAAGAGTCAGTGAGATTCATGCCTTCAGCAAGAACATCGGATTCTCATCCGAAACGGCTACATGTTCTACAACTTGGTTTTCTAGCCAAACACGAGCTGCCTTCTCAGCCTTGGCCAATATCGTTCGATATTCCAAACTTATCGTATGGTTGGAAATGAACTAGAAAGAGTCTTATGTCCTGTAAGAGCTCTTAAGTTCTATTTAAAAACCTTTACGAGGCCCGTCTGAAGCTTTATGGTGTTCAGTTAAGAATCCATCTTTGCCTATGTCAAAGAATGCTTTATCCTATTTTTTCAGACTGTTAATACGAGAAGCTCATTCCCATCTGAATGAGGAAGACCAAGCTTTGCTGAAGGTAAGGACACACGAAGTTAGAGCTGTCGCAACTTCCGTGGCCTTTAAACAAAATAGATCTCTGCAAAGTATAATCGACGCAACCTATTGGAAAAGCAAATCAGTGTTCGCGTCTTTTTATCTTAAGAATGTCCAGTCTCTTTACGAGAACTGCTACACTCTGGGACCATTCGTAGCAACAAGTGCAGTAGTGGGTGAGGGCTCAACCACTACAATTCCCTAATTCCATAACCTTTTTAATCTTTCTCTTGAAATGTTTTATTATTGTTTTTGGGTTGTCCGGAAGGCTAAGAAGCCTTTCGCATCCTACTTGATTTGGCGGGTGGTCAAAGTCATTTCTTGAGAAGCGCCTAGATTAGAGGTTTTGATGAGGTCCTGTTGTATGGGTTGCAACCCTTGATACTTCAGATCCTAGGGGTCGCTCAGCATCCTAAGAGGATCGAGAGGCTCCGTAAGGAAGACGTACTTAAAAAGGCAGAGTAATTGTTCAAGTCGACTTCCTTACCAGGTACTTATTTATTTTATGTTTGTTATTTTGAATAACTGCTAAAATGAAATACAAAATACTTAGCTCATAATAATGTAAACATGTTATGCTGGTCTTTACCCACCCCCCTGGGTGTGAATCTGCTTATATGATCACCGGCTAAGTTTAATATTGAAAAATGTTATTTTTATTAATAAAATAAATTTTTGAATATACTTACCCGGTGATCATATATTAAAGGACCCTCCCTTCCTCCCCAATAGAGACCCAGTGGACCGAGGAGAAAATTGGTTCTTTGTTTACTTGGAGTACTAAGTACCTGCTCGACAGATGGCGCTGTTGATGTACACCCCCACCTGCATAGCGATTGCTGGCGTATTTTGACCGTAGGTTTTTCTGTCGAGCAACAGAGTTGCAGCTTATATGATCACCGGGTAAGTATATTCAAAAATTTATTTTATTAATAAAAATAACATATTTACAAAAAATACATTGTACTGAAATGAGGAAATACATGTTAAGTATACAAAAAACTCTTACCTCATAGTGATCCTTGAAGAGGGATGATTGCAAAAACTTTGAAGTCAATTCTTTCAATTTTTGAGACCGGCTTGCTTGACCATGTACACTGAATTTAAGGCACAATCCATCAATAGATCGACGGACTGCGTGACTGTTAACTGCCAAGCAATGATGGTAGAGTAAATTTGACAACACATACTGCTCGCTACGGACAAAGTTCTCCTCATCTTCCTGAAATGTGTTGTATTAGAGCATTAAAATAGGCTGCAGGGACAAAAATTAAAAATTTTAAACTGTCCTCTCATAAATATTTAAACCTTACTATTTCATAAATATAAAGTACTTATGCATCCAGTACATAAAACTGAGGAATGTCATTATCTATTCTACCGATAAATATTTTCCCATTTTCTTTCACACGAATAGAGCACAGGTTGTGTCATAAGGTAGAATAGCCTTCATTCTCTAAGCAGACAGTATCCCTCTTCTTGATATTATGAGACAGTGGGGAGGAGGATGAGCAAGTACTGTATACAAACATCAGGTGAGTATAGAAATAACAAATTTTATCATTAGTATTCTATTTTTGAAGAACATTAAATACAGTATAGTAAAAAAATATTCAGGATAGTATCAGCTCACCAACAAACCCTTACCACCTCCTAGGTTGCCAAAGCCTTGACCTTACATATACATAAGTAAACTACTGTATGCCATAGTTTCTATACTCAGTTAGGGTCAACTTTACCTCTCCACCATAACAAGCCAAACTACAACCCTAAAAATAAGCAATGTCACGGGATGCTAAGACAGATTAAAATGTTATTTTCATTAGTAAAATAAATTTTTGAGTATACTTACCCGATAATCATGTAGCTGTCAACTCCGTTGCCCGACAGAATTCTACGGGAGGGATACGCCAGCTATCACTATACTAGAAGGGGTGTACTCACAAGCGCCACCTGTGGCCAGGTACTACAGTACTTGTTGTTGACGCCACCTCACTTTTTCCTCGGTCCACTGGTTCTCTATGGGGAGGAAGGGTGGGTCAATTAAATCATGATTATCGGGTAAGTATATTCAAAAATTTATTTTACTAATGAAAATAACATTTTTCAATATTAAACTTACCCGATAATCATGTAGCTGATTCACACCCAGGGGGGTGGGTGAAAAACCAGTGTACAAGACTAAAGGATAGCTAAGTATCCCGTATTTCATATAATCAGTTATCCACAATAACAATGAAATAAAAAGTACCTGGTAAGGAAGTCGACTTGAACCGTTACTCTGCCTTTAATAAGATCGTCTTCCTTACTGAGCGCAGCGTTCCTCTTGGAAGGCTGAATCAACTCAAAGGTGCTAAAGTATACAGGGCTGCAACCCATACTAAAGGACCTCATCACAACCTTTAACCTCGGCGCTTCTCAAGAAAGAATTGACCACCCGCCAAATCAACAAGGATGTGGAAGGCTTCTTAGCCGACCGTACAACCCATAAAAAGTATTCAAGAGAAAGGTTAAAAGGTTATGGGATTATGGGAATGTAGTGGCTGAGCCCTCGCCTACTACTGCATTCGTTGCTACGAATGGTCCCAGGGTGTAGCAGTACTCGTAAAGAGACTGGACATCTTTGAGATAGAATGATGCGAACACTGACTTGCTTCTCCAATAGGTTGCATCTATAACACTCTGCAGAGAATGGCTCTGTTTGAAGGCCACTGAAGTAGCCACAGCTCCCACTTCATGTGTCCTTACCTTCAGCAAAGCAAGGTCTTCTTCCTTCAGATGAGAATGTGTTTCTCTAATCAGAAGCCTGAATAGTAAGAAACTGAGTTCTTAGAACTTGGAAAAGAAGGTTTCTTGATAGCACACTATAAGGCTTCTGATTGTCCTTGTAAAGGTTAAGACCTTTTTAGATAGTACCTAAGAGCTCTAACTGGGCAAAGTACTCTCTCCAGTTCATTCCCCACCAAGTTGGACAGGCTTGGGATCTCGAACGACTTAGGCCAAGGACGTGAAGGAAGTTCGTTTAGCAAAAACCGAGCTGCAAGGAACATGTAGCCGTTTCAGATGTGAAAACAATGATCCTGCTGAAGGCGTGGATCTCACTTACTCTTTCAGCTGTTGTCAAGCACACGAGGAAAAGAGTTTTTAATGTGAGGTCCTAAAAAGAGGCTGATTGGAGAGGTTCAAATCTTGATGACATAAGGAACCTTAGGACCACGTCTAGATTCCAGCCTGGAGTGGACAACCGACGTTCCTTTGAGGTCTCAAAAGACCTAGGGAGGTCCTGTAGATCTTTGTTGGTGGAAAGATCCAAGCCTCTGTGGCGGAAAACCGCTGCCAACATACTTCTGTAACCCTTGATCGTAGGAGCTGAAAGGGATCTTACTTTCCTTAGATATAACAGGAAGTCAGCAATCTGGGTTACAGTGGTACTGGTTGAGGAAACTGCATTGGTCTTGTACCAGCTACGGAAGACTTCCCCTTGAGACTGATAGATTCTGAGAGTGGATTCGGGTGTACCTTCTTTACGTGAGGTAGACGTAGAAGGTTCACTCCTAGAGGAAGAGTCCTGGGAATGTCGACCAGCCATTGCAGTACCTCTAAGAACCATTCTCTCGCGGGCCAGAGCGGAGCCAACCAACGTCAGCCGTGTCCCTTTGCGAGAGGAGAACTTCTGAAGTACCCTGTTGACAATCTTGAACGGCGGGAATGCATACAGGTCGAGATGGAACCAATCCAGCAGAAAAGCATCCACGTGAACTGCTGCTGGGTCTGGAATCGGAGAACAATACAATAGGAGTCTCTAGGTTATCGAGGTAGCGAACAGATCTATGGTTGGCTGACCCCACAGGGCCCAAAGTCTGCTGCAAACATTCTTGTGAAGGGTCCACTCTGTGGGGATGACCTGACCCTTCCGGCTGAGGTGATCTGCCATGACATTCATACCGCCCTGAATGAACCTCGTTACCAGCGTGAGCTTTCGATCTTTAGACCAGATGAGGAGGTCCCTTGCGATCTAGAACAACTTCACGAAAGAGTCCCTCCCTGCTTGAAGGAGTAAGCCAGGGCTGTGGTGTTGTCAGAGTCCACCTCCACCACTTTGTTAAGCTGGAGGGACTTGAAGTTTATCAAGGCCAGAAGAACCGCCAACAACTCCTGCAATTGATGTGAAGTGTCCTTTGCTCCTGATTCCATGTTCTCGATCATTCCTGTCCGTCCAAAGTCGCACCCCAGCCCGTGTCTGATGTGTCCGAGAGGAGACGGCGGTCGGGTTTCTGAACAGCCAAAGGTAGACTTCCTTGAGAAGAAAGCTGTTCTTACACCACGCGAGAGAAGACCTCCTCTCTTCGGAAACAGGAACTGAGACCGTCTCTAGCGTCATGTCCTTTATCCAGTGAGCAGCTAGATGATACTGAAGGGGGGGAGGTGGATTCTCCCTAACACGATGAACAGGGCCAGCGATGAAAGTGTCCCTGTTAGACTCATCCACTACCTGACTGAGCATCGGTTCCTTCTCAGCATGCTCTGGATGCATTCTAGGGCTTGGAAGATCCTTGGGGCCGACGGAAAAGCCCGAAAAGCTCGACTCTGAAGATCCATACCCAGGGAGACAATGGTCTGGGATGGGATGAGCTGAGACTCCTCAAAATTGACCAGGAGGCCCAGTTCCTTGGTCAGATCCATAGTCCATCTGAGAATCTCCAGACAGCGACGACTTGTGGGAGCTCTTAAAAGCCAGTCGTCTGACGGAGCCGGACACAAGATCATGGTACTGCTGCACAGTCTGTGAACTGTCAACCATGGGGAAGCGAGGAAGTACAGTGACAACCCGAAGCTGTCTAGACTGTCTGGGTCGTACAGACAACTCCTTATCGGGTTGCTGAGGTTGCCGAACTGCGTCACAACAAGTCACTTCTGCTGGTTGTTGAACGTCTTCCCAGTGACACACTGACTCCGTAAACAAAAAATCCTTTAACAAGGACTAAGCTTGGACTGTATGTCTTGCAACACAGCTCAAGGTCTATGGGAGCAGGTGTGGTAACAGACGGGGTTAGTGACTGAAGTGGAACCATTACCTTCCCTGGAAGCATGTTATGCTTAAATAAATGTCCATAGGAGGCTACGCAGCTAAAGGCTCCTCTCCAAATGACAGAGTCCTCAAGGGAATATCAGAAGGAGGGAGAAAAGCACTTTCTCATCTACAGGGACCATATCCGAGAAAAGTTAAGTTCTCTCAGTGAGGGTTTCAATGGTGCAAAAGCAGCAGACTAGAAGGCAACATTATGAAACTGCTTGACAGTCTAGTGAGTTGGCAACAACCAAAGATGTATGACTGAGAAGCATGCGGTAAGGTATGCAGAGCATGTTGTATGCAGAGCATGCTGTATGCAGAGCATGCTGTATGTAGAGCATGTTGTATGCAGAGCATGCTGTATGCAGAGCATGTTGTATGCCGAGCATGCTGAATGCAGAGCATGCTGTATGCAGAGCATGTTGTATGCAGAGCATGCTGTATGTAGAGCATGTTGTATGCAGAGCATGCTGAATGCAGAGCATGCTGTATGCAGAGCATGTTGTATGCAGAGCATGCTGTATGCAGAGCATGCTGTATGCAGAGCATGCTGTATGTAGAGCATGCTGTAAGGTAAGCAGAGCGTGTTGCATGGCGTTTAACATTTCTCAGAAATTCCATGACCAGTGCTAGAGTGCTTCATGCATGCTTGCATGGGGTTTTAATATCAACATAATATTTACCTTACATTCATAACTCATGATTCATTTTTGTTTTGAAGATATTTTTGCCATATTTAGCGATATTGTTAAAAATATATTGCAAGGAATACATATATATTTTTATATAAGTAAGACAAATAACCTCCATTATCATAATGTTTGTGTAGGCATACATGTATATGATTACAAATGCAAGTTATGAAAGTAATGAGGTGTAATTATTGTCATTTGCTATTTCTCAAGTTGAGGAGAAAGTGGCAGATGCAGGGGTGGAGGAGGCTGACTCCTAGCATGAGTGTCTGAACTCAAGGGTTGCGCTTGCTGAGTGGTTGGCGGATGCGCAGTAGCAAGTTCCTGAGGAACGAGTTGAGGTTCCTGAGGTGTGAGCTGTGAGCGATGAGGTAGTAATTGTCTCGCGAGTTGAGGTTCCTGAGGCGCAAGGCTAAGGTGTTGTGCTTGCCTTGAGGAGGGTTGAGCTCGCTGCAGCGAGAGCTGAGGAGACTGACTCATGGATGGGAGAGGTTGTTGTACCTCAAGAGAGTGTTGCCTCACTGGTGGAACTGCAAGTGGAAGCGGAGGAAGTAAGGTATAAGCTTCCTGTTCCCATTGCTGAGGTTGCCTTAAGGAAGGCGGAGGGAGCTGCACACCACTGGAAACAGTAAACTCAGAACGTGGTAAGGTATCCTGAGGAGCCTTAACATCGTACGCCTGGCAGGCAGTACTGCGGTCAGGCGGAGCGTTCGCAGGAGGAGGTGTAACCTTCTCAGCCTGAAACTCACGCATTAAGACCCCAAGCTGCGACTGCATGGGCTGCAGCAAAGTCGTCTTGGGATCAACAGACGATAAGGTCTGTTGTGGCATCGCCTTACCTCTCTTAGGAGGTGTGCAGTCACCTGAGACTGAGGAGAGTCAGAGCTAACCCAATGACTGCATCCGGGTTGTTGAACTCTAACTTCGTACGTCTGGCATAGGTCTGGACTTTACGTTTAAGAGGTCTTGAGACCTGAGACCAGCGTTTTCTCCCCGAAATTTCTTCTGCAGACGAGCAAAATAAGGGCTCAATCGTCTGCGGGTGGGAGTGACGGTGTCTTAAGACACGCCCGCAACCACCGAGGATACTTCTGTGCGCTGATCAAGGCCTGCCGAACCCTTTTGCCCTTCGACATTGCTTCTCCCCTGGGCTTGGGAGCTTGCAAGAGGTCCCGGACTGGGAGGACGACTGGCACGCACAGAAGTACCCTCACGCACAACACTGACACACTTTGCGCTAATCACTTATCACTTTTGATTTTCTGTTTGCACTTATTTCACTGAACTCGAAACTTTAAGTGGTTTGTACCTGAAACACGCAATTCTATCCTTTCTCAAAAGTTAGTAATTGCGAAAACAGAATTACAATGTAACAGAAAAATCTAATGAAAGATAAATAATTCAGTGGCTGGAAAGAGACTAAACACTAGATCAAATAAACTACGTTTAAAATCTCTCACCGCATAAAGCTTGAGAACAAGAAAAACTCTAGAAACGTTTACCTTCTTCCCCTAAAGAGACTAGGGAGAAGAGCAAAAACGATAACAACGTTACTCGCTTGAACGAAACGTTTATCCTCCTCTTTCTCCCTCCGTCTCTATCTCTCTCTCTCTCTCTCTCTCTCTCTTGACTTAGAACCTGAGAGAAGAGCCCAATCATATATATCGTTAAAACATATTATTGTTAAAGGAAAATATTTCCCAAAATGAAAAGTTCCTTTGTAGAATTAAAACCATTAAGTTAAGAAATAATGAACAAAACGCTAGACACGGTTACTCTTACTGCAACGTGACACCGTGAAAATTCTCTCTCTATCGTAACGATAGAGCGCAAGTTGAACGTTCTGAAACGTCAACAACTGCAGAGACAAAACAAAACGTTAGTTCAACTTTGAAAACAGTACGAGACTATCAAAGAAAATCTTTCAAAAACATAAAAATAGCATAATATGTTAACAGGTAAAACCGAAATGACGGGCTCAATGTTAATTAACTTCGGTACAAGAAAGACCGCCTACCAAGGAAAGGTCGAATATATAAAAATTAATTTTAATAATTTTATAATAAAAGGAAGTTAATCGAAGAGGCCTATAAAAGGCGGAGAGATATAAAATAAATCTATAACTTTTGTTAAGCAAAATTAAGAAAGAGAGTCTATACTCTCTTAGACACCAACACTTCCGTCTAAGGGAAGGGTCGGCCATTTAAAGGTGAAAGAGAGTTCATACTCTCTTCGTCACCATAATTAAATTAATTCCAAAAGCTAACTAAGCTAATATAGAAGTATCTAGTATAGCGAATAGCTGCAAATTTTAGAGAAATACTTCACCAAACCGTGAACAATACTCCAAAATCATAAGCGTATCCAAGAACGTCTTGCCGGAAGCACGACAGAGGAAAAAGTGAGGTGGCGTCAACAACAAGTACTGTAGTACCTGGCCACAGGTGGCGCTTGTGAGTACACCCCCTTCTAGTATAGTGATAGCTGGCGTATCCCTCCCGTAGAATTCTGTCGGGCAACGGAGTTGACAGCTACATGATTATCGTGTAAGTTTAATATTGAAAAATTAAAAGTCTTTAGTCCTTTTTATTTCTTTATGCAATACAAACACAAAGTCCAGAGCCCTACAATCCACTGTATATACGGTAACTTCAGTTATTGTGTCTTAAACATTAAGCCTACAAAAGTTGAAAGCCATTGGTTCATGGCTAAGTTTAATTGCTTGTACTGTATTACAAAATGTTGAGGTGATAACTTGGGAAAGTTTTTGTCATTAGCTTAATTTACTAAGGTAGTCAGTTCGTGACTTTGATATGAACACTACATTGCCGATTTAAGAGATATATTGCAAGGCAAATGTTAAAAAGAGCAAGTCTAAATAGCAGTTCATTGCAAACAGTACCACTTCTATCTCTCCAACATGCTCTACTATTGTTTGAAAAGGATAACATGTGAAACTTACTAATTTTCTAAGAGATAACACTGGGCATGCTTTAAACATTTTAACATTTTTCTAATGGTCTTATACTTCACAATCCAATAAATCCAATTTTCCACTATAATACCCTATGCTTTTCATTGATGTTCATAGTTAATTGGCCATTCAATTAGTCTTTACCTCATGCTTCCTCTCTTCCTCAGAGTCAAAGAGTTCCCAGTAGGGAAAGTCTCCAGTCTCCTTCAGAAAAGAGCAGATTTCATTCAAATATAGTCTCCAGATGCTTCAAAGGACAGGAGGTTATCACTTAACCCCCTCTTCACTTTCTCTGAGAACTCATTCCTCGGAGAAAGTAAGGATCTTCAGCCCATTGCAAAGAACAAGACTCGGCGAGTCCCAGACAAGGATTCTCGAGCTTCTCAGGGAGTTCAAGACTATAGATCCAAACCTGATCCTGAAAGGGGTACTGTAATCAGACCCTCTCATTCTTAATCCCCTCCAAGGAGAGAGGAATGTAAGACTTCTTTTTCGACTCCTCCGTACACTTGCTGGGTATGATGTCGGAGAGGGAAGAAGTTGCCTCTAACCTTGACTGACACTTCTGCGGTGCCCTTCCTCAACCGGCCTGACCTAAGGCTCCTGAAACTGAGGAGGGAGAGTCAAGAGTCCACATTTTTTACAGGTGTTGGTCTGCATGTGTTCACTAAATGGTCTCGGAGAGGCACCTTGCTCTCTTCCCAAGGGAAGGAAAGCGGCCATTAATGGACTATGCTATGCACCGAGGGACAGCAGACCGCATATAGAATTTCTGTAATTAATTCTGGCCTCGCAAGCTCCAGACAAAGTCAAAGCACATGTCTCTGCGAAGGAGCATTCTCCAAAGGGCACTGATATCCTCCAGGTTGATTCACCCAGACTTTTCTCTCCAGAGCAAGTATTATCTCACCCAGGAGGCTTCTCCTTCTCCCTTACCTCTTGACATAGCAGTTTCCGATCTTACTCAAAGCCCTACATCAGACTATCTACAAGCACAACACGTCAACTTTATCGCAACAAAAGCAATGAATATGAAGAGCCCGGCAATGGCTTCCTTCCGGCCTCTTCATGGAACGACCACTGGTCTGGTACAGTGGGCTTTTTGGACTGACGAGTACTTCATGGACACTGAAAAGCAAAGGGCCTAGAAGAACGTTGTCTTGACTAAGGCCAAAGGGGTCGAGTTTTGGACTAATTAGTCTGCCAACCAGTAGGCAACCTGGGTCCTGAAGAGTCATGACCTCTAGATTCTATAAGCAGATCGGCCAGAGAGAGATCCTAAATCTCTGCAATTAGTCTGCTAAGGTCCTCTCTGTTTCCGAGACAGAAGATAGAGATAATAGATAAAAAGTTAAGGAAGGCAATCAGGACACTCTATTGCACTAAGCGGTATCTTTTCAACTGCCAGAGTCCGTCTCCACTTCCATCCTCTAGAGATCATCGTCTCCGGTTAGACAGGAACACAACCCTACCCCTAAGAAAGATACTCGTCCCTTCCAACTTGAGGTGAAAGATTCAGCAGCAGTAGCCCTTTCAGAACAGACAGGGTAAAGGGCACAACTGACACAGGAAAAAAAAAATAGCAATTCTGCTAGGGGAGGTCACCTGTAGGAAGATGCCTGCAAAAGCAAAGAATGAGATAGTGGTATCATGGGGCGGAACAGTTAACCATGGAAGTTTTTTGTCAGCATACGTATCCCATTCAACATCTCTACCCCTCCCAATTTGACCACCAGGAATGTCATCATCATACTGCCAGGGATCAGCAATGGATTTAGCCCTTCAGTCAGATGTCCAAGCCGTGCTGGAGAAGGGCCCTCTCCAAGGGGTAAACAATGGCTCCTCAGGATTCTTCAGTCGACTCTCTTGTAGAGAAGGCATCTGGAGACCAGTCATAAACTTCTCAGACATAAAAGAGTTCTTCAAACCTTGTTCAAGATGAAGACTCCAAGCACAATCAGGCAAGCGATCAGGTCATAAGACTTACTGATGATAGACTTAATGGATGTATACTTCAAAACCCCTATCCCTCCCGACTCAAGGAAGTACCTCTGATTCCTCATAGTAATTAGTATACTAATTCAAAGACTTTTTTGTCTAAACAGCTCTGCTAGTTTTCACCAAAGTTTTAACTCTGGTTTCTACATGTGCATACCCCAACAGCATTAGTCTTCTGCATTGCATGGATGGTTGGTTGATATTAGCAGACTTGTTAGACGACCTTCTTCTCCACCCGGACAAGATTCTTTCGTTCTGTAACAATTTGGGGATCGTGATGAATCGGAAGAAGTTAATCCCAATGCCCAAACAAAAATTAACCTATCTAGGTATGGACACCGACACATTTGTAGGAAAAATATTTCCATCTTTGGATAGACAGGTATACTTTCAAGTGGTGGTTCTCCCTTTCTTTCAACAGCACCATCTGCCAGCACAGCTTTGCCAGAAGTTATTGGGATGCCTAGCCTCCCTAGAACATCTTCCAAACTGTTGTCTCCACCAGGGGACCCTTCAATGGGAACTGAAGAAACACTGGTCTGGTCACAAGGCAACAGCACTACTCTATTGTTAGTTCCAATAGGGGGAGGTTTCCAGACTTGATCTGTAATAGTGGCTGGACATGACAAAACCTTTTAAAGAGCTTGCCCCTGTTATCACTTCCCCAAAAACTTTGTGTTCATGGACAAGTCTAAGGAAAGATGGGGCGCTCCCCTCTTAGCACCCAGACACTGGACCAACCAGGAGCATCTATGTCATATCAACATGTTGGAGCTTCGAGCTGCTCTTCTCATAGTCCAGAGTCCCTGAAATACCCTGTTCCTGAGCACCCTCATCCTCTGCCACAAGCTAGGGTGAGGCAGCATGCTCTGGAGAAGCTAACCCCCACACCCCTTGTGTACAACCAGGATGGAACCAAGTACCCAAGTACATAATCAGGCCTGAGGAAAGACTGGGCAAGCATACAGGAACAGGAGACCTTCTGGTATGTGACCCACTGGGATTTTATTGTAAAAGTTGTGAATAATGTAAAGGTGATAAACCTAGACTAGGTACATGAAAATTTTAGAATTAATACAACATCATGAACATATTGGGGAAAAGGGAGGGAACCATTAAGTAAGGAGTTGGTAAGCAAGTAAGGAGGAGACGGTATGTAAGTAGTTGCTAAGTAAAGATAAGCAGGTAAAAAAAGGATGAGCCAATAAGTAGGGAGGTCCCCACAGTGTAGGTTAGGTTAGGTTACATTCCTGTATATTGCTCATTGTGTTTTCTCCAACCCAAAAACCCCATGGTCCTGGTATGAATCCCCAGCCATGTTCTCCCAGGAGATCCTGTATCTCTCAAACAATTCATATTCAATACAGTAGAAATCAAATTCACATTCATTAGAAACATACATTATATAGATAAACTATATTCTAATGTTATGAATCTAACCATGGTCTACGGTAAAATTACCACTTATAAATTACCAACTAGGATGAATAACATTTGCTTACATTAGCTCAAGTTGAAAGTAGTGTTATGACTAATAGCCTAACAAAGCTGACCTGACCTAGTGAGTGTAACCATACTCATGCACTGTTTAGATATCAATATGTTCAATGGATACGAAAAAGGCATTTTAACTAGTCGTAAATAAGTGGGGGTTGCTTCATGCATATAAGAGTACGAACACTGCATGTCAGGTTAGGTAGGTAGGGAGTGAAAATTAGATTTTGATCATTACCATTGGGTAGTAATCATCATCATCTCCTCCTACACCTATTGACGCAAAGGGCCTCGGTCAGATTTCGCCAGTCGTCTCTATCTTGAGCTTCTAATTCAATACTTCTCCATTCATCATCTCCTAATTCATGCTTCGTAGTCCTCAGCCATGTAGGCCTGAGTCTTCCAACTCTTCTAGTCCCTTGGAGAGCCCAGATGAAGGTTTGGTGAACTAATCTCTCTTGAGAAATGTGAAGAGCATGCCCAAACCATCTCCATCTAGCACATCTTTAAATTAGAACATACTGTACTGTATTCACAATTTCTCCTTACGTTAACGACTTTACATATTCTTTTGACACAAAATGTTCTTTCAATTTGATTCTTCCATGGAACTTTTCCCAGAAACTCTTCATTGTCATGTAAAAAACATTTACTTAAATAAGGGAACCCAACAGAAGTCAGCAAGAGTTAGGGGGTCACAGAGGGTTACAAATGAAGCAAAGCACCCACGGGGTAAATAAGGACATGGAGATTTAGGTTGGGTTAAGTGTGGGTACTTAAGGTTAGTACATAATGCCTTAATTTTACTACAACTATATCCATTGACATGGCTGCATAGAAAATGAGACTACTGATGTTGCATTCTATTAGTGAAAGAATATCAAGTAAATGATTCCTTTTTATGCAACAAGGAGACATTTCTGGGAAAGTTTGCATGCAAGAAAGTCATATTTGAAAGAGTAAAATTGCGTAAATAAAAATACTTGAAATTCATATTAATTTGAAGTGAAATGTTATTTTGATTATAAAATAAATTTTTTAATATACTTACCCGGTGATTATATAGCTGCAACTCTGTTGCTCGACAGACAACTCTACGGAAAAAACTCGCCAGCGATCGCTACACAGGTTGCGGGTGTGCCCAACAGCGCCATCTGTCGACCAGATACCCAGCTCTCAATGTAAACAAAGACTCAATTTTCTCCTCGTCCCACTGCGTCTCTATTGGGGAGGAAGGGAGGGTCATTTAATTTATAATCACCGGGTAAGTATATTCAAAAATTTATTTTATAATCAAAATAACATTTTTCAATATTTAACTTAGCCAGTGATTATATAGCTGATTCACACCCAGGATGGTGGGTAGAGACCAGTAATATATGTTTACACTTTTATGAGCTAAGAGTTTTTTATTTCATTTTAGAAGTTATCAAAATAACAAAAACAAAATAAATAGGTACCTGGTAAGGAAGTCGACTTGAACAATTACTCTGCCTTTTAAGTACGTCTTCCTTACGGAGCCTCGCGATCCTCTTAGGATGCTGATCGACCCCTAGGATCTGAAGTATCAAGGGTTGCAACCCATACAACAGGACCTCATCAAACCCCTAATCTAGGCGCTCTCAAGAAATGAATTTGACCACCCGCCAAATCAACCAGGATGCGAAAGGCTTCTTAGCCTTCCGGACAGCCCATAAAAAAAACAACATTTCAAGAGACAGATTAAAAGGATAAGGAATTAGGGAATTGTAGTGGTTGAGCCCTCACCCACTACTGCACTCGCTGCTACGAATGGTCCCAGTGTGTAGCAGTTCTTGTAAAGAGACTGGACATCTTTCAAGTACAATGACGCGAACACTGACTTGCTTCTCCAATAGGTTGCGTCCATTATACTTTGCAGATATATTTTGCTTAAAGGCCACGGAAGTTGTTACAGCTCTAACTTTGTGCGTCTTCACCTTAAGCAAAGTTCGGTCTTCCTCACTCAGATGTGAATGAGCTTCTCGTAATAACAATCTGATAAAGTCTGACCAAGCATTCTTTGACATAGGCAAGGATGGTTTCTTAACTGAACACCATAAAGCTTCAGATTGGCCTCGTAAAGGTTTAGTACGCTTTAAATAGAACTTAAGAGCTCTAACAGGGCATAAGACTCTTTCTAGTTCATTGCCTACGATCTCCGATAAGCTGGGGATATCGAAAGATTTAGGCCAAGGCCGAGAAGGCAGCTCATTTTTGGCTAGAAAACCAAGTTATAGCGAACAAGTGGCTTTTTCTGACGAAAATCCGATGTTCTTGCTGAAGGCATGAATCTCACTGACTCTTTTAGCCGAGGCTAAGCATACCAGGAAAAGAGTCTTAAGAGTGAGATCTTTCAGGGAGGCTGATTGTAACGGCTCCAACCTGTCTGACATGAAGAATCTTCGTACCACGTCTAAATTCCATCCAGGGGTAGCCAAACGACGCTCCTTGGTGGTATCAAAAGACTTAAGGAGGTCTAGCAGATCTTTATGTTTGGAAAGATCTAAGCCTCTATGCCGGAAGACCGATGCCAACATGCTTCTGTAGCCCTTGATAGTGGGAGCTGAAAGGGATCGTCCTTTTCTCAGGTATAAGAGAAAAACAGCTATTTGAGCTACAGAGGTACTGGTCGAGGATACAGAAACTGACTTGCACCAGTCTCGGAAGACTTCCCACTTCGATTGGTAGACTCTAATGGAAGACGCTCTCCTTGCTCTAGCAATCGCACTGGCTGCTTCCTTCGAAAAGCCTCTAGCTGTCTTTCGATAGTCTGAAGGCAGTCAGACGAAGAGCGTGGAGGCTTTGGAGTACCTTCTTTACGTGTGGCTGACGTAGAAGGTCTACCCTTAGAGGAAGACTACTGGGAACGTCTACTAACCATCGAAGTATCTCGGTGAGCCATTCTCTCGCGGGCCAGAGGGAAGCAACTAACGTCAACCTTGTCCCTTCGTGAGAGGTGAACTTCTGCAGTACCTTGTTGACAATCTTGAACGGTGGGAATGCGTAGAGATCCAGATGTGACCAATCTAGGAGGAAAGCATCTATATGTATTGCTGCTGGGTCCGGGACTGGAGAGCAATAGATTGGAAGCCTCTTGGTCAGCGAGGTTGCAAAGAGATCTATGGATGGTTTTACCCCAAGTGGCCCAAAGTCTCTTGCACACATCCTTGTGGAGGGTCCATTCGGTTGGAATTACTTGCCCTTTCCGACTGAGACAATCTGCTATGACGTTCAAGTCGCCTTGGATGAACCTCGTTACTAGGGAGATGTCTTGACCTTTTGACCAGATGAGCAGGTCCCTTGCGATCTCGTACAACGTCAGTGAGTGGGTACCTCCTTGTTTGGAGATGTACGCCAAGGCCGTGGTGATGTTCGAGTTAACTTCCACCACTTTGCCTCGAAGGAGAGACTTGAAGCTTTTCAAGGCCAGATGTACTGCCAACAGCTCCTTGCAGTTGATATGCATGCTCCTCTGACTCGAGTTCCACAGTCCTGAGCATTCCCGACCGTCTAGTGTCGCGCCCCAGCCCACGTCCGATGCGTCCGAGAAGAGAACGTGGTTGGGAGTCTGAACAGCCAGGGGAAGACCCTCTCTTAGGTTGATATTGTCCTTCCACCAAGTCAGACAAGACTTCATCTTTTCGGAAACCGGGATCGAGACCGCTTCTAGCGTCTTGTCCTTTTTCCAGTGAAAAGCTAGATGGTATTGAAGAGGACGGAGGTGTAGTCTTCCTAGTGACACAAATTGTTCCACGGATGACAGCGTCCCTACCAGACTCATCCACAGCCTGACTGAGCAGCGTTCCTTCTTCAGCATCTTCTGGATGGATAGCAGGGCTTGATCTATTCTGGGGGCTGATCGTCTTGTTGTTCAGCAACGTCCTCATCAGAGGGTTCCTCATCCGAAAACTGATGAGGAAACGGCAACGGAGTGGGCAACGTCTGGCTCGCTGAGTCCGGTCGCACTGGTGCATGCGTGACGGAGCCGGACGCAACATCATGGAACTGCTGCACAGTCTGTGAACTGTCAACAACCATGGGTGCGCGAGGAAGCACAGCGTCAACCCGAGACTGTCTAGACCGTCTGGGTTGTGCAGTCAACACCCTACCGGGTTGCTGAGGTTGACGCACTGCGTCAAAACAAGTCATCTCTGCTGGTTGTTGAACGTCCTGAACGTCAACAACCACCTCCGAGCGTCTCTTAACGTCAACGTGCGGCTGGCAACCCACACTGGGTCGCATCGGTGGAGGAACCACCTCAACTGGCAGACGCGAGTAGGTTACCTCAGCGTCAACAGGGCGCACAACCGACCGGTTGGAAGGTTGTTGGTCAGAAGGTTCGGTAGCAACCTTCTCCGCATTAAAGTCCTCTATCAAGGACGCAAGCTTGGACTGCATGTCTTGCAGCAAAGCCCATTAAGGTCTACGGGAGCAGGTGCGGCAACAGACGGGGTTAGCGACTGAGGAGGTACCGCTTACCATCCCCGAAAGCCTTGTTATGCATGACATAATTGTACAGCAAAACTTCAAAGGCTCGAAAACAGCTGTGAAGTTGACCTGTAAAAAACTTGGAGCGTCTCCTGGCCAGGCGCCAGGGAGAGTCTACGAGAATTGAGAAGTCTATCTGGGCAGAGGCATGAACTCCCAAGTCGAGAACTTCTCTCGTGTCATATCAGACTCTCGCTCTATAAACCAGTTTAAAAGAAGGGAAAGCAAAGGCTGTATCCCCCAAACTCCGCCAGGTGAAAAACCAGTCGCCTAGCCAACGTAAAGCTCTCTAGGAGAGCGAGAGAGCACTAGCTTAAAAACAACGGCTTCGAAGTAGCTAGGCCTAGTGTAAGCTCTGACGTTTAGGCGAACGAGGAGCAGCAGTTACAAAAAGATCCGGACAAAGATCCTTAAAAAAATCATCATGATTTAATTAAAGTCCATAGGGGGCTAAGCAGCTTTAGGCTCCTCTCCATCTGACAGAGTCCTCAAGGGAATATCAGTAGGAGGGGGAACAGCAACTTCCTCATCTACAGGAACCTTGTCCGATAAAAGCTGAGTCTCAAGCAAGGGAGAGACCTACCATGGTGGCAATGCTTTACAAGCAGAGTCCACACTCACTGGTGCATTAGTAGCGGACCAGAACGCAACGTCATGTAACTGCTTGACAGTCTGTGAACTGTCAACAACTGAACTGTCAACCACAACAGGTGCGTGAGGACGCACAGCGTCCACTCGAGACTGCTTTGACTGCCTAGACTGAGCAGTCAAAACAACTCTAGAATGCGGAGGTTGACGCACAGCGTCAAAACAAGTCAACTCCGATTGTTAGTGAACGTCTTGAACGTCAACAGGAGCATCAGCAAGTGGCCTAACGTCCAAATGCGGCTGAAAAACCACACGAGACCGCATCGAGTGTGGTTCTAAACAACCTGACTGACGTGACTAAGCTACGCCAACGTCAACAGTAAGCACAAAGGAACGTTAGGTTGGCTGAAAGCCAGGATATCGATGAGATAAACGGCTAGACTCAACAGACTAATCGGCAGAATAGTCTTCCATAAGGGAGGCAAGCATATACTCCATGTCTTGCCATACAACCCATTAAGGATCAACGGAAATGGTTGTGGTAAGAGACGAGGGTAACGTCTGTGACCGCAACACTTTGCCAACAAAAAAAGACTCTCGGAGTCTGTGTTACGCTTTTGTTAGGCGGCGAGCAGTTATCCGATGACTGCATAGGGTCAGAGCTGTCCTAATGGTTGTAACCAGGACGCTGGACCTGTCCTGAAAGGACTGACTTTCGCTTAAGGGCTTCAAAACCTTGTGACAGGTTTCTTATGCGAAAAGCCTTCGGGTGACGAGGAGAAACAACGTCTCTCTCGTCTTATGGTGGGGGAGATCTTGGTAAGATACACCCGATACCATAGAGGGAAAACGTCTGTTCGTTGATCAAGGCCTCTCGAACCCATAAGTCGTTTGACATTACTTCTCCCCTGGCTTGGGAGCATGCAAGAGGTCCCGGACTAGGTGAACGACAGGCACGAACAGACGAACCCTCGGACGCAACACTGTAACACTTTGCGCATATCACTTTATCACTTCGATTTTCTGTTTTGCACTTATTTCACTGAAATCGAAACTTTTACTGATTTCTACCTGAAACACGCAATTCTACCCTTCATTAAAAGGTAGTAATTGCGAAATCAGTCGTATAATGCAAGCTCATTAATACCAGCAAAAAACAGAAAACATATTTTAAGATAAAAAAATCAGTGGCTGGGAAAGAGACTAAACACTAGTTCATATAAACTACGTTTTCAATCTCTCACCGCACATAGCCTGGGGACGAGAATAAAAAACTAAAAACGTTTTATCCTTCCTCCCCGTACAGCGACTAGGGACGAGAGTAACTCGAGAACAACATTACCCGCCTGAACGGAACGTTTTCTCTCCTCTCTCTCCCTCCGTCTCTATCTCTCTCTCTCTTTCTCTCTTGATTTCGCACCTAAGAGAAGAGCCCAAATATATTTCGTCAAAAAAACATGTTATTTGACTAAAGGAAAAAACTGAAAGGTTTTTCAAATAAAAGTTCCTTTAAAATAGAATTTAAAACATTTAAGCTAAGAAAGAATGAACAAAACGTCAGAATCGATTTACTCTTACTGCAAAGTGAAACCGTGATACACTCTCTCTCTATCGTAACGATAGAGCGCATGTTGAACGTCCTGAACGTCAACAACTGCGTAGCATAAATAAACTAAACGTTAGTTCATCTTTGAAAAACAGTACGAAGACTATCAAAGAAATTCTTTCATAAAATATTACATTTAAAAAGTTTTAAATCCTTAGCTCTTTAAAAGCTAATTACGATATAAAGGGCTCAACGTTGATTAACTTCGGTTTCCAAGTTAGGACCGCCTACTGTCAGGAAAGGTCGCATATAAACAAAACATTAAAATTTATTTTTACATGTTTATAATAAATGGAAAGTTAATCGAAGAGGCCTAATAAAGGCGGAGAGATATAAAATATATAGAGGAAAATCTATAACGTGATAAGATAATTACTAAAAGCCTAAACACACTTCCGTCTAAGGGAAGGGTCGGCCATATAAAAGTGAACGAAAGTCCATACTCTCTTTGTCACCATAATTAAATCTATCCAAAACGAGTTCAAGATTTAAGATGAAGATAAAACACCTGCATAGCGAAAGCTCAAAACTAGAATATAGTACTTCACCAAATAGATGTGAAAAACTCCAGTTTAGCAACAGCGAGTAAAGTACGTCTTGTCGACACCTCGACAGAGAGAAAATTGAGTCTTTGTTTACATTGAGAGCTGGGTATCTGGTCGACAGATGGCGCTGTTGGGCACACCTGCAACCTGTGTAGCGATCGCTGGCGAGTTTTTTCCGTAGAGTTGTCTGTCGAGCAACAGAGTTGCAGCTATATAATCACCGGCTAAGTTAAATATTGAAAAATTGTATATATTTACCTATTTACCAGCCAATGTATAGAAACCTCAAACGTTACCGTATGGCTAAAACCTGTGAATGCTAGACTAGGCACAAAGATAAGCTGTCAACTTCTATATATAACCTAACTAAACATCAAAACAATCCCAGGGCTAAAATGTTAGGCTAGCGTAACTTACATACATGGTATACTAATTAACATAGGGTACAAGCCTAAGCTTTTGTCTAACTAGATTAAGAGCTTTCATTATAGAACAGTACATCATTAGGTCAGTAGAACTTGCATAAATGATTAGATCTTTGCAAATACACTATTTTGAATCCCATATACTACTGGTGGTAACGTCTGTTAAAAAAGTTACAGATTTTATTAAAATAAATTCTGTTTTACTCTGTTTGTCATACTAGCACATACCACAGGAGCCTTCTTCCTCCTGGTAGTTCTGCAAACACATGCAGATGGTGCTTCTGTCATAAGTTACTTGTACGAACAGAATAGAGAGCCCAATCTTTGATATTCTAAGGTTCTTTGTTATTTATTTTCAATACTGTACTGGAAAATACAATATAATAACTTATTTTATTTATCATGTTAATAATGAAAGGTTAGCGTAGAAACGTGTGTTTGATATATTGTCTGATAATAGGAAATGGAAGCAAAGTCCAGGTTCAAACAGAGGCTGGAGCACGAAGTTACAATTCACACCCCCCCCCCCCGCCATTTAATTATGTAAAATTGATAATTAACGCTGAAATCCTTGACCTATGGCCTAACGTGCACAGCGAAACATATTCCGCTTGCCAAAACATAGGAGCAATGAGATAATATTTAATCATAAGCGAAGCAAGCTACGGCAGCACAAAAGCCAATAAATCATTAGCTTAATTATGTAAGAAGATATTTGTGGTATGATGAACACTGCTATGAATGACTCCAGAGAAAATGGGAGGGAAAATTTTATTTTCTATGTCCCTGGAAGTCCTGGCAAACAAAGCTCCAGAGTTTTGACCGTTTCATTACTATTCCTTGGTTTTGATTCCGGTAATTTTTGGGGAGTGTATGTATGATAGCGGCCACCTGCATGTATGATTACACCTTGAAATACAGCAGTGTAAGGGGGGTTGCAGGGAGCGTTAGCAACCCGCCGTTAGGTAAGTAGCCTAGGTAAGGACACGGCTTGAGGGTTGGGTTAGGGGGGGAAAGTTAAGGTTAGTTGATGTTCATTTTTAATCCACAAGGGAGGAACTGGCCGCTGACATACAAAGGCTCCATTTTTGTAAAGGTAAAGGTGTCTGGTTTCAGTTTCTGTTTCATCAGAATAGATGCTCGCCAGAACATCAGCCGGGCAAGCCCAACACCCCACAGTGGTGCCCAACTACAGCAGTGGCTTCACCAGTAAACAAGTTAAACTCATGGTCCCAGACTGGGACAAATCTGCTGCCATGCAAATGCTTGGTGAACATGTTACCACTGTGCTAGCCAGATGTATAGTAATACGACGACTGTTTTTTTTATGATTATGACTGGCGGAAACAAGTTCAAAAATTTTATTTCATATATTATACAATTAGACTGATATACCGTATATTTTAAGGTGCTTCAAACATAATTGAAGACAATACCTAGAGCAATGGAATAGCTTTTCAGTTATTGTAGTCGACCCACCATAACATTATAGATTTCCGCCAGAAATCTTTATCATAAACGTTCATAACACAATTATATACGTTAAAATAGTCCTTTTTTTCGAGAAAACGATTGTTGCAATTCTATAATTTTACCGATACTGTGACTTTTACACAGGACTTACCTTAAATCCTAAAACGTGAGTGATAAGCTCTTTGGTCAATGCATCAAATTTTTCCTGGTGGGCCATATTGTACTATTTCTCACTGACCTGTTATTGATAATTGACTTTAAGATTACTATGATAAATCTCTTGACATGTTAAAGACAAAACATCTTCGTCAATGGTTTGTCAGAATTAATTGCTACCGCGCCGTTTGACAGTTTGTTATTGTACGGATTAGAGAAGTCACTAGAGCGCGGTCCTCTTTACAAATCTCAAACGACGAGACACAGGAGCAGGAATATGTTAATAATGGTGAGTCCATTGAGGTATCATTATAATTTCTAATACTTGCTACGCTACGACCCTACTTGGAAAAGCAGAATGCTATAAGCCCAGGGGCCCAAACACGGAAAATAGCCCAGTGAGGAAAGGAAACAAGGAAAAAAAATTTTTTTCAAGAAGAATAACATTAAAATAAATATTTCCTATATAAACTATAAAAACTTTAACAAAACAATAGGAAGATAAATTAGATAGAATAGTGTGTCCGAGTGCACCCTCAAGCAAGAGAACTCTAACCCAAGACAGTGGAAGATCATGGTACAGAGGCTATGGCATTACCCAAGACTAGAGAACAATGCTTTGGTTTTGGAGTGTCCTTCTCCTAGAAAAGCTGCTTACCATAGCTAAAGAGTCTCTTCTATTTTTACCAAGAGGAAAGTAGCCACTGAGCAATGAGAGTGCAGTAGTTAACCCCTTGGGCGAAGAGGAATTGTTTGGTAATCTCAGTGTTGTTAGGTGTGTGAGGACAAAGAATATGTAAATAGGCCAGACTACTAGGTGTATGTGTAGGCAAAAGGAAAGTGAACCGTAACCAAAGAGAAGGATCCAATGTAGTACTATCTGGCCAGTCAAAGGATCCCATAAGTCTATTGTGGTAATATTTGAATTCTCTCACCTCTAGGTTGGGCGGGCGTAAATGGAGTCGCTCCTGTCTACTTTGTAAAAAGTCGCCATCTTCATTTCATTCCACATCACAGCAAGTTATGAATGTTTTATCTTCCTGGTCCTTCGAGAATTGCACAAAGCGAATGTACAGTACCTCACAATTAAAACACAACAAGACATCAGAATTTTTCTCCAGATTTTATCTCCAGAAAAAAAAATGGAACATGATTTTCTGACCATTATATTCCAATAAGAAATATATTATCACATTTCTTCCCATTTCTTTGGTCGAAATAAGTTCTTTTCTCCAGAAAATTTTAAAAAACTAATTTGAAATAATTTCTCTCTCAACGATTTCAAAAATGTTAATAATTGCCATTTTTACGCATTCCTGAATAAATGTCTTGTATTTGTTGCGATGAAAATATAATATCTTATTACCACTGACTAAAACTTATGTAGAAACTCGGGTATTTCATAATTAAAATATTACGAAAAAATGTCAAACCTAAGGAATCTCCTCAGAATGGCCTAAGAGAGTTTGTTCCTCCAAAGAAGTCAGGAAAGGAGATATCAGTTGTTAATTTTGCAGTCAATCCTGTTGGTTACCAGTTTGACCCCTTGCGAGAATTTTTCTCTGACTGGAGCGAAGAGTATGAATTAGATAATTACTTTAGACTACAGGCGATAGGGATACCAGTGCAAAAAATAGAGTCCATTTCCTATAAGGATGAGTATTATCATGTTGTTCTGCCTTGGAAGGAGGATATGATTAAAAAAAAGTTCCTTCTAACTTGAAAGAGTGCATGAAGAGAAGCTAGATAGTAAGGGTATGTCGAAAAAATATGAAGAGGATCTACCAGCAAGAGGCGTTAGGTATATAACCAGTATAAAGAAGAGTACCAGGTCAGACATATATCAAACCCCCCACCCCCACCCCCACCCCATCGACCTGTTATCAAGATGGATGAGTTAGTTACTACCAAAATAACGCCTGTGTTTAATTGCTCTCTAAAGATCGGAAAAGCTCCTTCGCTTAATGAAGCTGCCTTCCAGGGCATTGGCCTGATGAATAACCTGTTATATCTTAGAACCAGCGATTATGTTATCCTTGCGGACATAATAAAGGCTTTCCTTTAAATTAGACTCCCTCTTGGCGAGGAAAGGAACATTTATTTTTTCAGAGAGAAATTGATGGCAAATATGTCCCCTATACAGTAGGTATAATACCATAATATTTGGTTTTGTGAGTTCCCCTTACATCGCGAATTACTATGGAATATTCAGCCCCACCTGATGGCGAACTCCCACATTGAGGTATCCAATTTAATTCATTATGGATTTTATGTTGATAATTCAATCTTTACAACCAACAATGTAAAGGAACTTCGTCATACGGTTCATAACAAATAAGGTTATCTCTGGAAGTTTACCATTACGGAAATGGTCTTCTCATGATAGGTTTGTTCTTTCTCATCTTAAAGAGGAAGAAATGTCTTTCTCCCTAGGTTAGTGTGTTAGGATATTTGTAAAATAAGGGAGACGATTCTCTAAAACTTAAGAAGGCCTATCTTAACTGTAATGCCACAAAAAAGAGGCAGATTTTATCTTCACCCTCTGTATTTGATCCAATAGGAATGTTTGCACCAGTTCTGTTGCAAGAGATATTTTTAATAAGAGAAACATGCCAGAAATTAATTGACTGGGATCAAGATTTGGATAGTTATCTCTTAGTTCGACGGTGTAGGCTAAGCAAAACCTTTGAAGAAGTAAGTAGTGTCCCTTTTAAAAGGAGATGATTTAATGTAAACCTTCTGTACCAACCGTGTGTCACACAATTGTACATAATTCCTTTTGTATAAATTATGCTTGTATCTTCTCTCTTCCCTCGCACTAAAACGAACATGAAAATTGGTTTTCCTCTGTAACATTGTCACTTTCTCGAACATGTATTTTCCTGTTGCCTTGAGGTTTTGTATATAAAGGAGAGTGTTCCTTAATAAAGTACTCAGTTGATTACATCCTGCCTTTGAGTTCACAACCCTCTATCGGCCCGTCACACTTCCTATCAAATTGCACATATTTGCTGATGCTTCTAAAGAAGCGTATGAGTGCGCTATTTATGTTGTTCAGGGTCAGAATTGCTCACTCTTGTTCGCTAAGGTTAAAGTCTCTCCTATAACAGAGAGAACTCTTCCTACATTAGAGCCGGTAGCTGCTCAACTATACCTGAAGTGCCTGAAGACAATATCTGACAGAGGTCAAATTTCTGGCTGTCAACCATGTTTCATTTCAATGTATTTTGAGTCATCAGCAGCTATTTTCTGACCCTCCCTGGTCCTAGCTTGGGTGGAGAGGGGGCTTGTGCTCTAGTCATATGTGTATATGGTAGGTCTCTATGGCGTTGTTCTGCTAGCTGGGCCATTGTCACTGTCTCTTGCCTATGGAATTCACAAGTGGCCTTTAAACCTATAAACCAAGTGCATGTAGGGTAAGCCCTTAGAATCACACAAGAGGATCCCCTACAGACCTAGAGAGTCCTTGCTGCATCACGTTGGTCCCTACGTTGACTGACTCTCCATCCTACTACTTAGCGTCATTTTCTGCTTCTTTCCTTTCACTTTGCTGTCTAAATTCTAACTTTTGCTTTATGATGCAACTTCAGGATTTTCTCCCATTTGTACTTTGTCACTCAATGGGCTCAAAACCCCAATGCTGCACTATAGGACCCAAATTTCACGAATCAATCAATTTACACAAAGAGGTATGTCTGTTCATTTCTATTGCAATTTCACTAATCCGTTGAAAGTATGCTTAGCATACTAAAGGTCATATTCTTTAAGACCTGTTTAAATATTGGTAATCAGGAAAAATGACATATTTGGAGGTGGTACCAAAGTTATAATCTCCTACCCCAATAGCTCAATTGATTTCCCAGACATCTAGACAATGAAATACATCTCAATCATGGCGCAAACCCTTTTTATATGGATTTGTTCACAACAATTTTAGAAACATCCTATTCGATCATAAATGATCATTTGAAAATCGTGGTGTCCCAAACAGAAGTCCAACGACGTTACTCTATTGATATCTATATCCACTAGATTCCAATATACACAAAACCCAAGCAGGTCCAATAACTGTAAAATTTCTGTCATAGATAACAAAAATATAGGTTCAACAAAGTTCCCCGTCACTGTTAATGTTAACGTCCCAATGACAGGATGAAAAATAAACATACGAATAGGGAGGTTAAATGTAATCTTAAAGTTTGTATATCAGCATACATATAACAGCTCTCAAAGATCTACCTCATTGGGGTTTTGATATAAAATTATCTGCAATGGTATGAAATTATCAGCAGACAATATTATTACCTACATAATCCCATATATATATATATATATATATATAGAGAGAGAGAGAGAGAGAGAGAGAGAGAGAGAGAGAGAGAGAGACTTGTTTCCGTAACATACAGGACGAACAAATAATGTAATCACTGATTCCGCCAGGTATCAAAGGAAAAGACGAAAGGTGCTCACCTCTTCGCCTTAAAAAAAAAAAAAAAAAAAAAAAAAAAAAAAAAAAAAAAAAGTCTTCGTCGGTTGTCATTTCCTTTGAGGAACAAAACAGGATATTGAGAGAATGGAAGAAAAAGCTAAAGTCTGGAAAGTGGGTTTTGTGCTTCTTGGCCTTTTTTTCAACTTGGAGTCAAATAGGAAAAGGCTACGTCGATTAGGTTGCTAAGTACTGATGGGTGATAAAAAGAAAAGCAAATGGGATATCGATAGATAGTTAAAAATATGAAAATCGAAACTAAGGTGTGACTATAACGAACTCGAATTGCGAAGACTACAAAAAAAAAAAAAATGGATGGATAAAAGAGAAGATTACTACAGAATTAAAAGACAAACAGTTCTAACTCGGAAATATATAATAAACCGAATGTAATACAGTTAAAACTGTGGAACCAAAACTAGGGAAAATAAATGGGAGGACTAGAAGTATAATAGGATAAACCTTATACAAAAAAAAAGGTCATTGATATATTTACTTTGCAAAGCAATCTCCAAATGCATTCCCGTGAGCAGTAAATTCATTCATTCTTAACCCGAGGAAAACTAGGGTTTTAACCAAAACAAATCACGTCCTAACTTAAGAGGCATTTTGTCTCAGCCATGTTGCATTATATTTCTGACGCCCAAAACTATTTTCTCAAGGCATGAGTCATCTTCTCAAGACCAATCATAATTTTCAAACTCTTTTTTTATTTTGGTTGAGAGGAATTTAGTATTAGTCATTTTCTTCTCTGAGTAAAGGGTCTTTCTATTTTGCATTATTCTCTTTTTTTTCTAGGTGTAGTTGTTTCTGATCTTGAGGTCTTTATCAACCGAAATCTTTGTCTCAGTTATTTTTTAAAGAATAAACGAACATTCCTTAAGTACCAAAAAGCTTAAGAGTGCTGGTGCAGACCACCGCACTCTGACCAACCAACAAAGACGGTCGATGAAAAGTACTCTGGTTTTGCCAGTCAGCCAGTCAGACTGACAGATACAAATTCTTGTTATTAACTTTATATTCTCAAATGGAAAAAAAATGTATAAAAGGGGCGCAAGTGAACCCTATAGTCCATTTCTTTTAGCGAGTCATATTTGCACCGACTCGCAGCGGTGCCCTTTTAGCTCGGAAAAGTTTCCTGATCGCTGATTGGTTGGACAAGATAATTCTCATCAATCAGCGACCAGGAAACTTTTCTGAGCTAAAAGGGCACCGTTGCGAGTCGGTGCAAATATGACTCGCTAAAAGAAATGGACTATAGTAGCTCTAACGACAGACAACTAAAACTCAGTCAATCAATCAATACCAAACATACAAAAAGGCGAAAACACTAACAGAAAGGAGAATCTTCTACCCTTTAAAAACTACATCACAGTTTCCGTCAGGATTTAGCCCAAGAGCTTTCAATCAATAATCATTTAAATTGAATCGTTATGAAATCACAGATTTTGATTCAGCAGGTATGCGTGGGAACACATATACGTAACATATATGCATTTATATATGCTTGAATGAGTGTCAGATAGAAGAGGGTGAATGCGATTGTATCTCAAGTAAGGGTTTTCCTAGGTATCATGTGCCATTGGCGATAAAGGTTACTCTACACCGCGCCTACCTTAAAGGTGCTATATTAATGGCAATACCAATGCAAACTGAAAACTATATATTAGGAAATAAAGGATTTACAAAACGCAATTGAAAATAGCAGCACTGAATTTTGGAAGAAAAAATATAGCCTTCTTTACCAAAGCTTAAACCTGCCCATACGCTTGAGCTAAAAAATGTTGCACCTGGAAGATGTTATCCGTAAAATACGATCCACCAGAAAAAAGAAAAAAAAAAAATGCGCCTGGAATATGTTGCCCCTAAAAAATGTTGTACCTGAAAAATGTATTCCCTAAAAAATTTTGCACTTGAAAAATGTCCCTAAAACTTCTGCACCTGAAAAAATTTGTCCCTAAAAACTGTTGGCTCTAAAAATAATGTTGCACTTGAAAGAAATTGTCCATAAAAATCTTGTAACTTTTCGATCTGTCAATTTGAGTCAGAATGGACCGATACTGGTACCAGGGAGGCTATTCAGTGACTATGTGCAACAGGGGTATAGTAGAAGGATAAATAGTGAGTGCATACTGTGTACCATTTGAGGTTTACTGTAAGTATTGCGTACGATAAGAAAACCCTACAGAAAGTAAATCAGTGTTATGTAACAGATACATCACTAAACAGTGAAGAGAGTTATTTAAAGTATCAAGTCTTTAGAATGAAATGAAAATATTTTGGGTGTTTTTTTTTTCTTTATTCTTTTTTTCTTTTTTTTGAGCATTCGTTTCTAACCAGTTTTAAACGAAATACTGCTCAGAAAATATAATGTTTCCAGGAAAGGAATCAGAATATCAATTACTGGCGAATTCTTATTCACTAGATTTTAGAATCCACTTTCCAACTCCTTTTCTTCTCTTGTTTTCCCACCGTCATCCCTATATTTAGGGGTGATGTGCCTTCTCCAATGCCTTCTATCAAAGGCATCCGCTTCCATTAAAACTCTTCTCTCCATATCATCCTTCACCTTATCTTGGCATCTAATTCTCTGCTCCCTCTTGATCTCCCCCCCCCCACCCCCTACCCCCAATTATAGGTATTTTAAAAAGTTAATATGCTAGAATATTGTTGCAGTATAACTAAAGTTATCATTACAGAAACAATTACTATAATCAATGATAACTATAACTTTGTAATTATAACTAAAATCTTAGCGATCGATATTAGGAGTAACATAAGCGAAATACATCAAAGCCATTAATTAGGGTTAGGTGCTTGCAAATAGAAAAAGTCTCTTGGAATAAAGAAAACGGGAACAAAAGCATCTTGGAATAAAGAAAACGGGAACGAAAGCCTCTTAGAATAAAGAAAACGGGAACGAAAGCCTCATGGGATAAATAAAACGGAAAATGGAGAGAGAGAGAGAGAGAGAGAGAGAGAGAGAGAGAGAGAGAGAGAGAGAGAGAGAGAGAGACCTCCAAACTTCAGCGTAACAAATGAACACTGGAAGAAAAAAGTTGGTGTGGGGAAAGGAATAGTTCTCGTTTATCTCTTTTATTTGACTATTTCTTAATGGATCCAATCATGTTATTTTTCACTCTGCTCTTTATATGAATATCACTGGATCGATCTGACAACATTAAGCCATTTTATCCATTGATGAAGAATATTATAATAATGATACTGATCATAACAACTACAACAACAACAAATCTCCAGCTACATCAATAATAAGAGTATCATGATAATCATCGATATTGATTGATGGCTGTGATAGACATAATCGAATAATCCTTATTTCTTTTTCATAACAGTCTCTCAGAACTTCCGTGCCACTTCTGGTGATCGTAATTTCCAAAAGTAATAATCATCATCATCATCTCCTCCTACGCTTATTGACGCAAAGGGATAATAATAATAATAATAATAATAATAATAATAATAATAATAATAATAATAATAATAATAATAATAATAATAATAATAGTAATAATAATAATAATGATGTGGAACGACGCTACAAAGACGAAAGTGACACTGAAAGGCCTAAATCATTGTTAGACTTAATGCAAATACTTAATCCATATGAAGATGCACTTCCCAGACTACTGGCTAGCCTAAATTTGTGTTGTGTTACCTTGTGTCGTCAGCTTCAGCAGAGAGACTACTCTCGGAAATCTTTCTGAGTTATCAGTTGAAAGAATGAGAGTTAAAAAGACTAGGTTTAGGAACTATCCTTTGATGAACAAAGTCTACATCATCGGGTGGAGGAAGGAATCAGTTGAAAGGATCTACTTGATGGACCAAGAAAGAAGGAGAGTAAAGGATATTTTTAGAGGCAACTATAAAGCTTATAGTACCCAGGACTTGTCTCTAGAAAGGGCTGGTGTCGGGGTATCCTATGGCTATGAAATCTCTCTCTCTCTCTCTCTCTCTCTCTCTCTCTCTCTCTCTCAGATACACACTTACAGCAAATGTATTTAACCTGCCACTGTAATGTGTACTAACCTGTAAAACTTTTATCTTTAAAGCTATAAATAAAAAAAAATACTTTATGAAGTACAATAACATTTTAAATACCTTTGATATCCCCTCTCGTACATTTTTGATAAATTCGACTACTTAACGAAATCATAACATGAGAAAAACTGAATTTTAAAAAGAAAATAAAAACAGCAAAAATCTTTAAAATGTTTCTCTAACAACTCTCAAAGGATCCAATCTCTCTCTCTCTCTCTCTCTCTCTCTCTCTCTCTCTCTCTCATGCTTTGGTTTCTATAAATCCCTCTATTTAATCATCCTTTCGCCTAGGCAATCCTAGATGAACCTCCCTTACCAATCTGCAATCTCCAAAGAATCGATTTGTGTCAGGGATTTCGGGAGAGACTGAGCCGCTGAGTGTCTTCCTCGTCTATCCGTTTGGGGTCCAAAACGGAGTTTCGCAATCATGTTTTATTTTTTTCTTGTTTCAGTATGCTATTCTGTAACAAGTCTAGAGAGAGAGAGAGAGAGAGAGAGAGAGAGAGAGAGAGAGAGAGAGAGAGAGAGTATCAAATACTATTTAAAGACGTTTGTTTTTATCAAGTTACCGCAGCAATTGGTATATATCTTGTTTTGTTCATTTCATGCCCCCTTCACTACCTGTCCTGCTACTTTCACGCATGTCTCGTTTTAACGAATCAGAAACGTAGCTCAACAAGCACACATGTACATACAAAAATACATAGTATATATATATATATATATATATATATATATCAGAAACGTAGCTCAACAAGCACACATGTACAGTTAGAATCAAAAGAACGCCGACACTCAGGGGAAATCTTTCGTCAGATGTCTCTAGTGTTCCCATGACAAAACGGACAAGGAGTTGCTCTTCTTACAACTTCTATGAAATGGGCGGAGCATTCTCAAACCTTAGCGAATCAGACAGCAAAGGGCCGTCTTTGTTAGCAAAAGTATACAAATGTTACAAATCGAGTTGCCATATTTCAATTCTGTATAATCATTTGACGTCTCAACTTTTCAATAAAAATACAAAACACACACACACACACACACACACATATATATATATATATATATATATATACTTATTTTTCAGTTGCTACTTTTTTTCGTAAGAGGGACCAAGTAGACACTTTCCAGGGAAGGGGGAGGGGTTCCCCTTCAACCCCCCTGCCCCGGTCATTTCGACATTGAGAAAACAGGAAAGTCATTTCTGTTTTAAGGGTTGTGGAGACAGGCTGCTTGTAGACTTATGATACAGCCTGTAAGATATTGTATAATTGCCTGAGATTTATTTGATACCCGTCAATGTTCTAGTAAATTCTGCTAACCTAATTCATTATAAGTTGATTTGTAAAAGATAGCAGCAGTAGAATAAAATAGCTGCTGTTGATGGAAGGCCCATAAGTAACGAAATTTAAGTATTAACTTTACATAATAGATAATCGATGATGGATATAATAGATACTGATGACTGCAAAGCACCTTGAATACAATCAGAATTTATTATTTCTTATTGAAAATAACTCATATTGAGGAAGATGAGGACGCTGTCACATTCTGGCAAAGGGTTTTAAAAATTTGTTTTATTGACAAATCATAGTCTCAGAACGACATAATTTTCAGAATTTTTGTCATGAAACTATGATATACCTATTTTCCCATAATGAATTCTCCTATAATTTTTCCTGAAAATACACATGAATAGATGGCATAAGCTCGAAATGATTCCGAATTAGCCCACCTATGGGGTGCTAGATGTAGGTCTCTTGACCGGGTAAATTACGCAAGGTAGATGGGTGCTTAACAAGCGAAAAATGCGTTACTATCCGTGAAGCTCTAGTTCAGGTTGTTCGAGCAAAAGCTATCCATACCAGCTCCTCAGCCTATCAGGGTATTAGTTAAACCACAATTTCTACAGCTGGTGCCGTGAGTAGGAAAAAGGAAAAACCAAATATTAAAATATCTCGGAAATAAAAGTTTGATTGTCTTTTTAATCACTAACTCATACAGCTGAGGAGCGATACTCATGGATTCCTAGATATTTTCTCTCATTCTTTAGATTTTATTTCCTGAGCTTCTTCCTCTATCCCCTGATTCATTATTTGATATTTGTGTTTCTTTCCATCATTATTTATTCATTTATTTATTAAATATTATCTTTAAAATGAATGCCCTTCTGCCTCGGTGCTCGTCTTAGGGCGTCAACTTTGGTTCTTAGCTTCTCACTGTGCTTCCATAAAAGAAATCTCTCCCAAGCGGCAGCAGAAACACCTTCACTTGACCATTCCAACTTGGAACTATTTGATATTTGTGTGACACCAAGACAAGATATTCATTAGCTGGATTCCGGAATAAGGCATTTGGAGATCAGAATTCCATTTTCCTCTATCTTAGTTTTTACAATCTCCATCGAAGTAAAAGAAAATTCCATTGTGAAGCATGCTTCCATGAATAAGTGGTGCCCCTCAGATTTTTTATACAATATATATCCCATTCCTTTATCATTATTCCAGTTAACGAAAATATCTCAGTCGATTTTAAAGCAACTGGTTAAATTTTCCTACAGAACATTTAAGGTATATAGAGGAGTATAAAATATAATGATCAAACTATATACAGCCGGACAAACGTTGGTAAACGGACCCTTAAGGAAGCAAATCCTCCAAACACCCAAAAGCAATTATAGTTATTTTCCCCCAAAATCACCCATTATTTGGATAAGCATTTGATTCTAACTAAATAATCCCGTTATTTAAATCCTGTAATAACTATCTCCAATTTTGCCATTTAGTTTCGGTAATTATCAAGTGAATAAAGCACTTACGATAAAGATTGAATTAGCAATGTTGTAAAGATTTTACAATATATGTTTAAGATTTTAGTTCAAATGGCAATGCTAATCCTTCAAGGCCAAGATTGCAGACGGTGAGATGACAAAGCTCAACAATGGGAATGTGAAATAAATGATGAATAAAGGGAAAGTGGCTTAGAGTCTAAAGACTGAAACAGTGCATACCCCTAAATCTGAATAATTTGGGAAATATTCTACAATAGAGTATCCTCACGTATTACGAAATGTTACATTCAATGAATATCTATAAACTGTAAGTAGTTTTTAGCAGTCAATCTAGAATCTGAAAAATAACGATAAGCTTTTGGGAGCATAATACAATCATTTCTATTGGAAACATTGTATAATAATGACAAATAATATTTTGATATACATAAATGCCTAAAAAGGAGTTTATGTGATGTTACATTACTTCACTAACTAAAGTAATCTCAAACCATTTGATCTCTCTCTCTCTCTCTCTCTCTCTCTCTCTCTCTCTCTCTCTCTCTCTCATTTCAATGCTTCCGCTAACAAAGACAGCCGTTTACTGTCTTTGATTCACCAAGGTTGGAGAAGGCTCCGCCCATTTCGTAGCAGTAGTAAGAGGAGCAACTCGTTGTCTGTTTTGTCATGGGAACACTAGAGACATCTGACGAAATATTTCCCCTGAGTGTCGGCGTTCTTTTGATTCTAACTGTACATACAAAAATACACAGTAATATATATATATATATATATATATATATATTATATATATATATATATATATATATATATAAATGTGTGTGTATATACACACATATAAATATACATATATATGTATATAAATACAAATAAAAAATTAAGTGGTTTCTAATCCACTGCATGACAAAGGCCTCAGATATGTTCTTATTCATATCTGGGGTTTGGCTAGTTTTCATCATTGCGCTGGCCAATGCGGATTGGTAATAATGGGAGACTTGAGTCTAATCGCTCACAGCAAACTAACCTAGTAAGGGTATCCTTGACTAGTGCAGCTTTGCTGATCATGACGATGCTCAAACCCTTTAAACACCATCTCTATTGATTTAACAAACATAATTCTATCCATCGCTTTAAAATACGTCTTTTTAGGAAAAATCTTCAAATAAATAAATGGAAGTTACTCCATCAAAGACGAAAACCCCTTTAGAATTTAATCGCAGGAAAACAGTAACACTGCACCAAGGGTCGTCGATTCTCAGAGTGAATTATACGACTCGGTTTTATGACATTTACGGGTCACTGGAGAGCGCTTCAGCACTTCAGATCTCCCGATGACTTTTCGCCGGGTGTCGAAGTCTTCCAGAGGTTCTTTAGCTGAGTTAATGGAATTAATGTTGGGATCAAGTTAAGACCAAGGAGGAAAATCTGATTAGAGTCGAGTTCTAAAAATAACTAAGACATTCGTGAAACTTTCCTCGGTACTTTAATTCCATTAAGCGTTAGTTGAACTTCACGAAATTGCAAATTGGAGACACTGGGTAAGCGTCCCTGCGCTACTTCTAATCATGAAGGAAAAAATCACGGCGATAATTTGATTGATGATAATCGTTATGCTTATTCAAATTCCCCTATATAATGAGGAGCAATGTCTCTCTCTCTCTCTCTCTCTCTCTCTCTCTCTCTCTCTATATATATATATATATATATATATGTACACAATATATATACAGTATGTACACATATACTGTGATATATATATATAATATATATATATATATATATATATATGAAATATCTTGCCAGTCACGCTCACCAATATTACTAGACGTATAATTACTCGGTCTCTCCCAGTCCCTCGGAAGGGAACGAAGGACTAGTCATACACAGGTGAGAAGCGGTGCCTGGAGAGGAAAGGGGAAGAGGTTGGGAAGTTTCGAATGTGTGTGTGTGTGCATTTGTATCTAAATATTTAGCCGTATCTTTGACGGGTCGCGTGCACTAGCATTAAACGCCCTGGAACTCTCGTTGATCGGTCATATATTCAGCTAAATTTTTCGTCCACGAACAGATATAAAACTATAAGCAAATCCGATGTTATTTAGTTCCCTGCAATGTCTTACAAATGTGAGATAAAATGAAGTAACAAATAATTCCTTAAACCTCTCTCTCTCTCCCCCCCCCTCTCTCTCTCTCTCCTCTCTCTCTCTCTCTCTCTCTCTCTCTCTCAAAAAAAAAAAAAAAGAAAAATAAAGAAAAAAAAACACCTCGTGCGTGACGTGCTAAACCAGCTTTCATGTTACCTCTCTTGGAAGAACATTTTTGCTTGCAACAACCCTTTGCCGTTAAGGGAGAGGGTACCACCTACAGTGAAGCTTCTGCAGCCAACTGTAGGCAAAACTTACATAGATTACTGCAGTGTCTATTCTTAGACCTCAACTGCATTGGTTTCAATCTCTTAATGTTCATCTGTTTCAAATCGTTATTTCCTGTTTTGCTGTCCTCCTCCTACTCTTCTTCTTCCTTCGCCTCATAATAATAATAATAATAATAATAATAATAATAATAATAATAATAATAATAATAATAATAATAATAATAAAGGACCAAAAAAAAGACCCTTCTCTCGTGCATTGTCTTTATATGGTTAGAGATAGAATTTGATCACCTAAGTTTTAACACGAGGAAAAAATGGTCTCATTTATCTTCAAGGAACATGAATATATTTCGATGTCTTTAATAATATCAATAACCAAAATGTTATTAAGCGTTGGACTCAATTAAGAGAGTTTCGGGTCATTTTCTATCCTTTCATTTGAAACAAATCGTCCACATAAACATGCTCATTCGAACTCCCTTTATGTAAAGGCTGCAGAGGGTTAAGTCCATAAAGGAAATTAAATATTCGTTGGGATCCGGACAAGTACCAGAGAGAGAGAGAGAGAGAGAGAGAGAGAGAGAGAGATAGAATCATTTTTGGCTAATATGTAACACTGATACATCTGTGTTGTTTTACCTCATCTCGATAATTATTTGAGGCTGTATATACTGTATATATATATATATATATATATGTGTGTGTGTGTGTGTATATATACATATACTGTATATATACATATGCATTATATATATGTATAAGTATACATACACACACACACACACACACATATATATATGTATATATATATATATAAACTCTTTATAAATGCACGGATATCTTCATATCTTCAAAGGAAAATAATTTCCGAGGATTAAATAGGGAAAAGGTTATAGTTGCAGGGATAATACTCAAACAAGAGTTGCAACAAACCCATTACTGTCCAGCTGTGCTCATTGTTATTTCAACAGTAATGATTTAATTATCTCCCACATGACTGGCAGCATTGATTAAAGATTATATTGGACTTGCCGTCCGAGGGATGTTCTAACTATGGCCGGTTCATTCATGTTTCCAATCCAAATACTTAACTATTAATTCCCCCATTACTTGCAACTATCAAACTGGTGCACAACATTTCTGCTTGGATTAATTCCTTCTATAAAATATAATTTCGTCATTAATTTCATAAGCATCGTTCGTCTCTCATGAGTTTTTGCTTAAGATTCCTACTGATATAGCAGTCTGTTCATAGGAGTCCTTTCTGCACCGCAAAATTGTGCATAGGTAACCTACATAGCTGAGTTTGTGCTTAGGATTCCTACTAACATATCAATGACAAGACTTCGCGAATAACGCTGTAAATATCCCAAGCAGGGGAAATTTCAACTGTCGACCTCATGTCAGGACTGTGCACCTTGCGAAGAAGAGGTGTTGGTCCGAAGCCTATCAGCTGTATGGGGTCAACTTTCGGGTACACGCGAACAACCGGTGTGTGGACATGCGCGCTGGGCAAAAATTTCGAGTTAGCGATCTGCTAACCCTCCCCTTAAGTTTTTCCTCCGCTGAGGAATCAATGATTTTTTTTTTTTCTTATATGCTGCCAGATGTCACTCAAGCTTCAAAATCGGTTCGAGTTGGCATCGGAAAGGAATACTAATATTCCTATGATGAACACTATCACTCAATTAGTTTTTTTTTTTTTTTCGTTGCCGGAGAGGCGTTCGTACAGGACGTGCGTCTGGCAGCACCAACATGGGTCCCGGTGGTTTATCGATCCTTGGAGGAGAAGTTGGTGCAGAGAGAGTTTGTGAGACGAGCAGTGAACAGTGGGTGTTGGGTTGCTTATCGAGAAAAATTTTTGAAAAAAAAAATTAAAGTTTGGGGAAAATGAATAAGTATATTCTTAGTTCCGCTGTGGTCGTGACCTTACTGGCAGCCTTCGTCCGGCAAGGTAAGTGATGACCTGTGACCTTTCGTGGCTTATAGAAGTGACCCACGATTACCTCTAAGTCATTTGGCACTGTGTATTGAAGGAGAAGTAAATCACTTAGTCGTGGTGTGCAAAAAAAATCCTTTGCCAAGGGAAAAGATTTCTGAAGTGAAGCAAGAGGGGAACTTCCTTTAAAAGTTACGTAGTACTTGAGCCAATTTCCCCTCGGAGTTATGCAAGTAAGGTTCAAACACGAGATCCAGGGAGCAACAAACCAGGGGAAAACTGATTAGAGTCAACGTTTTTTTTTTCTTTGATGTCAAAGCTATTTCTTTAATCTAAATCAATGGTTCCATTATTATATTAAACAAGATTTAATTGTATAAAGAAGAGGATTGAACAATCTAGTTAATTGAGAAGCAATACCATTATAGTGTCCATCGAGAGAGACACTCTTTAAAGTGGCGATGACGCAAGCCTCTTGCCCACCCCTGTTTTAGCAGCCACTGGAAAAAGAAATTGCATGGCCGGTTTCAGAAGAATTCTATGTAATCATGTCGCAGTGTCTTTTTCATAGTTACACATCTCTCTCTCTCTCTCTCTCTCTCTCTCTCTCTCTCTCTCTAAGATTTTGCTAAATAAAAAATAGATAATAAAATCAAAATCCTTTTAGTTTTCAAATTTTTTTTTTATATCTAGATGGGTTAACAAAATCTCTCTCTCTCTCTCTCTCTCTCTCTCTCTCTCTCTTAGATTTTGCTATATAAGAAATAGATAATATCATATTAAAAAACATTTTAGTTCTCGTAAAATTTATATATTCAGATGGGATAGCAAGGTCTCTCTCTCTCTCTCTCTCTCTCTCTCTCTCTCTCTCTCTCTCTAAGATTTTGCTATATAAGAAATAGATAATATATTAAAAAACATTTTAGTTCTCGTAAAATTTATATATTCAGATGGGATAGCAAGGTCTCTCTCTCTCTCTCTCTCTCTCTCTCTCTCTCTCTCTCTAAGATTTTGCTATATAAG
>NC_090762.1:25637364-25679864 GCF_036898095.1 Palaemon carinicauda
GCAAAGGGGGATAATACAGGAATGGTGATACAGTAGATTAAGTGGTAATTTTTTGTTGGTTTAACTTTAAATGAAATAAATTTTGCAATTTTAAGTCAAATGACTTTACAGAACTTTGGACTTGATGGTCTTTAGGTAGGTCTTAATGTGTCAGGTATTTTGGGGGTAAAAAACTTGATTGCATAGAAGTATATCTTAAGGTACAAATTGCTGTATAGTGGTCAGGTTCATAGCACATTTCTGTAAGGTAATTCTGAAAGCCTGGTTAAGGTAAGTTGTGAAATATCAAAGTTTTTATATAATTATCGAATGTGTAGTAGTTTTTAGGTACTTATAAAAAAGGGATTGTTTTAAAGAGTTTGGGAATGTATTCTACCCCGTATATATTTATAAAATAGTTTATCATTTTTCCTGTTTTTGTAAGTTTGGACCTTTATGATAACCTAAATATGATCATTATTTTTTTTTAATTGTTAAATAATCTATAAACTTCATACTAGCTGCCATAATATTTCTATGCAAATCCTCTAACAATTATATAAGTAAATAACTCGCTGATATTGACATATCTTTCTCCCTTTCAGGTAACAGATTTGGCCTTACAAGGTGGTGTGGTTGGCAGCCATTTTGAGATTCTTTTACACTTTTGCTGTAAGATGATGATAATATCCTGTAAAAATTTCAACCATTAACTGTTATTTACCTACTGCAAATAAATGTTGAAAAGAGTATCGATTTTTTTTTTTGGCCAAAAAAATATACTTTTTTTTTCTCATTTTAGGAAAAGTTACTTTGTTGTTCCTCCACCCCCCCCCCCCCCACCGTCCTGGATCCGACCAAAGGGTGCTCAATTATTGTAGAATAAGTACTTAGAATAGTTTGTTTATTTTTATATTTAGATTTTAGTTGAATATTTTCGTGGTCATTTTTTTATACTTTTTTTTAATCTATTTGTAATAAATATTTATTTTGGACTTGGCCTTCATCTATTCTTTTTGAATATTAAACAGTCTTTAAATTTTGGTTTTATTTTAGAAGGTATTGAATTGGCTTCAAAATTAATTTTTAATGAATTTTTTTGGAGCGGGTTAAAATCGACCCATCGAAACCTATCCAAGGTGGTGAAATAACAATACTTATCCAGGGTTATTGAATTGTTATTTCTAATAATTATAAGGTTGTTTAATTGATTTGTATAATTAATTCTAATATGAAATACTTCTTGTTGTACTGTAAGGAAACCTTAATTTTAGGAAATACGTTATTCAAGTTTTAGTGATAAATTTCGTATCCATTTAAGCAGTTTTTGAAAACGGTTTTTATAGCACAACAATTTATTTTTGTTCTGATTTCAGAGAGAAACCTGATTACTGAAAAGACATAGCAGCTCTTCGAATAAAAGGTATGTCAAAAAAATACTACAGTATATTATGTTAATATTAATTTACTACTTGCCATGACTACCATAAAGATAGAAAGTCAAGCCTATTGCATAATTACTTGTTGGGGTCGGGTAGATATAACCCTAGAACACTGTTGTCGGTAATTTTTACCTTGCACCCATTTGTTTCATGAACGCACAGACGTATGGGTGGGGGCATCCCAGTGGGTCTGTGTAGCTTCAGTTGGCTTATTAGTTCTCATGCTGGATGTAGTGTATCCACATTCGTGCCATCTTGGGTCTGTGTATGTTTTGCTTTGGTTAAATTTTATCACATAACATACAAACTTGTATGGGTAATATTTACCCAATAACCTTGATATGATACAAACTTGTGTGGATAATATTTACCCCAAAACCGTATTAAATACTAACATACGAACTTATGTGGGTAATATTTTTCCCCAAACTGTTCTTTGTTGCCAAGTGAAATTGAAAAAGAAGATGATAATGTTGAAAGAGATTTTAAATAGGCCTGAAACTGACAAAGATTATGAGCAACCCTCTAAATGTGATGTGGACAAACAATGATGAGTTTGATGAAATGGAGTTACAAAGTAGTGCGTGCAACAGAAACACCTACACCAGCACCTCACACGACATGGGGTGTCCAGCGTGTAGGCCAACACCACCACTCTTCCACCAGTAAACCCCAAGATCCATGCCTGCCTTCTCCCTCTGCTATCTCGGCTGTAAAGGCTGTTGCTAGGTACTGTAAAAGGCTCCAGAGTGCGGCTGTTCAAGGTTTAACAAAACCAGTCACTCCTGCTGCGTGTGCTGTCTCTTCTGCTGCTTGTGATGTCTTTGCTGCTGCCCGTGCTGTTTCTGCTGTTGCCCATGACGTCTCTTCTGCTACCTATGACGTCCCTTCTCCTGCCCATGACGTCCCTTCTCCTGCCCATGACGTCTCTTCTGCTACCTATGACGTCCCTTCTGCTGCAAGTTTTTAATCTCAGTTTTTTTGTTAAATTTAACATTTTTTTTTTTAATTTCTCAAATGTTATCGCTGGATTATCAGAACATAAGACTAGTAGTTTATGGACATTCTATGTTCTTAGACAGTTTGTGATGTAGGCAGGAAAACTTTCATTGATTCCTAATAGAACTTTATTCAGCACTCCTTAATATTGCCAAAGTTTTTTCAACTTTACGAGGTATCTTGATTTCAGTCATTAATTAATGAAAAGAAAACCAGTGACTGTACTGGCCAGAGTAGCCCTTCATGGAAGAAAAGTTAGATATATTGACAGAGTAGCCTAGTCCTCTGAGGAAGAAAATAGGCATAAGAAACCAAAGTAGACGGCGATATATGTAAAGAAAGTATTGATAGTGATAGTCAAAAAGTAGTCCTCTATATAGAAAGGAAGCAAGAGCCAAAGGAACGAATTAGATATACTGAGTTAGGTATCATTGCTAATTTATGAAGGTATGCTAATGGTCAATTGCAGGAGACTTTAGCCAAATCCTTTACTAACATTCTCTAAGAGTCTATATCACTTATTACTTTACTTCCCACTTTTTATCTCCAAGGTCCGGGTCAGTTGGGGATAAAGATGGGCGGAAAACTACGCCGATTCCTAGCTGGCCTCTGTGACCTAATTAACAAAAAATTACTAACAATGGAAAGTACTCTACGAGTCTAAGTCGCCTCTTACTTTATTTCCAGCTTTTTATCTCCAAGGTCCGGGTCAGTTAGGGATAAAGATAGGCGGAAAACTACGCCGATTCCTAGCTGGCCTCTGTGACCTAATTAACAAAAAATTACTAACAATGGAAAGTACTCTACGAGTCTAAGTCGCCTCTTACTTTATTTCCAGCTTTTTAAATCTCTTGTGTCCGGGTCAGTTAGGCTTAAAGGAAAGACTTGCAAAAGTATGCCGATTCCTAGCTGACCTCTGTGACGTAATGTGCTGATTCCTGGCTGAGCCTGTCCGGGCTCAGTGAGGTGTAAAGGCACATCATAGCGCTCATGCGCGATTCACGCTGATTCCTGGCTTACTTCTGTGACTCTGTCACGGGTTGGTTACAGTGTTAAAGGCGTGTTTTGGAAAATCCGGTTTCTGGCAAAAGTCGGAAACCGGCTAGTAAACGGTTCCGTTACCTTATGGCGAGGGACTTAGAACCCCCCTCAAAATAAGGTTTCAGGATGTCGGGGTAGTCTCAATGTTGGGGTGATCACAAGCCTCTTGATTGTTACTACTTTGATCCGCTCTGGTTTGGGGTTCCAGAGACGCTCAAGTGTTGGTGACATGTGCTCCCAAAATGTGCTCGCAACACATGGAGGTGGGTGCATGGTACTGATCTTGTACAGTGGACGTCCCCCCTGTCTCGAAGGTCATGACCTCATCGTGGTGAGACAGTGGCAACATGCTTCATACATGGTGTGCTTCAATACACTACAAAATTTCATAAGCATGGCTAACTATGACCATAACACCATTGGTTTAAAGTCTCCTGCTTGTACTGAAAGGGAAAAGCACCTTTAGAACTTAATGATAATATTTCCTAGGGTTGAAATAGTTTCAACATATTACATTAGTATCAATAGCTCTAAAAAAATGCAAAGGGGGATAATACAGGAATGGTGATACAGTAGATTAAGTGGTAATTTTTTGTTGGTTTAACTTTAAATGAAATAAATTTTGCAATTTTAAGTCAAATGACTTTACAGAACTTTGGACTTGATGGTCTTTAGGTAGGTCTTAATGTGTCAGGTATTTTGGGGGTAAAAAACTTGATTGCATAGAAGTATATCTTAAGGTACAAATTGCTGTATAGTGGTCAGGTTCATAGCACATTTCTGTAAGGTAATTCTGAAAGCCTGGTTAAGGTAAGTTGTGAAATATCAAAGTTTTTATATAATTATCGAATGTGTAGTAGTTTTTAGGTACTTATAAAAAAGGGATTGTTTTAAAGAGTTTGGGAATGTATTCTACCCCGTATATATTTATAAAATAGTTTATCATTTTTCCTGTTTTTGTAAGTTTGGACCTTTATGATAACTTAAATATGATCATTATTTTTTTTTAATTGTTAAATAATCTATAAACTTCATACTAGCTGCCATAATATTTCTATGCAAATCCTCTAACAATTATATAAGTAAATAACTCGCTGATATTGACATATCTTTCTCCCTTTCAGGTAACAGATTTGGCCTTACAAGGTGGTGTGGTTGGCAGCCATTTTGAGATTCTTTTACACTTTTGCTGTAAGATGATGATAATATCCTGTAAAAATTTCAACCATTAACTGTTATTTACCTACTGCAAATAAATGTTGAAAAGAGTATCGATTTTTTTTTTGGCCAAAAAAATATACTTTTTTTTTCTCATTTTAGGAAAAGTTACTTTGTTGTTCCTCCACCCCCCCCCCCCCCCCACCGTCCTGGATCCGACCAAAGGGTGCTCAATTATTGTAGAATAAGTACTTAGAATAGTTTGTTTATTTTTATATTTAGATTTTAGTTGAATATTTTCGTGGTCATTTTTTTATACTTTTTTTTAATCTATTTGTAATAAATATTTATTTTGGACTTGGCCTTCATCTATTCTTTTTGAATATTAAACAGTCTTTAAATTTTGGTTTTATTTTAGAAGGTATTGAATTGGCTTCAAAATTAATTTTTAATGAATTTTTTTGGAGCGGGTTAAAATCGACCCATCGAAACCTATCCAAGGTGGTGAAATAACAATACTTATCCAGGGTTATTGAATTGTTATTTCTAATAATTATAAGGTTGTTTAATTGATTTGTATAATTAATTCTAATATGAAATACTTCTTGTTGTACTGTAAGGAAACCTTAATTTTAGGAAATACGTTATTCAAGTTTTAGTGATAAATTTCGTATCCATTTAAGCAGTTTTTGAAAACGGTTTTTATAGCACAACAATTTATTTTTGTTCTGATTTCAGAGAGAAACCTGATTACTGAAAAGACATAGCAGCTCTTCGAATAAAAGGTATGTCAAAAAAATACTACAGTATATTATGTTAATATTAATTTACTACTTGCCATGACTACCATAAAGATAGAAAGTCAAGCCTATTGCATAATTACTTGTTGGGGTCGGGTAGATATAACCCTAGAACACTGTTGTCGGTAATTTTTACCTTGCACCCATTTGTTTCATGAACGCACAGACGTATGGGTGGGGGCATCCCAGTGGGTCTGTGTAGCTTCAGTTGGCTTATTAGTTCTCATGCTGGATGTAGTGTATCCACATTCGTGCCATCTTGGGTCTGTGTATGTTTTGCTTTGGTTAAATTTTATCACATAACATACAAACTTGTATGGGTAATATTTACCCAATAACCTTGATATGATACAAACTTGTGTGGATAATATTTACCCCAAAACCGTATTAAATACTAACATACGAACTTATGTGGGTAATATTTTTCCCCAAACTGTTCTTTGTTGCCAAGTGAAATTGAAAAAGAAGATGATAATGTTGAAAGAGATTTTAAATAGGCCTGAAACTGACAAAGATTATGAGCAACCCTCTAAATGTGATGTGGACAAACAATGATGAGTTTGATGAAATGGAGTTACAAAGTAGTGCGTGCAACAGAAACACCTACACCAGCACCTCACACGACATGGGGTGTCCAGCGTGTAGGCCAACACCACCACTCTTCCACCAGTAAACCCCAAGATCCATGCCTGCCTTCTCCCTCTGCTATCTCGGCTGTAAAGGCTGTTGCTAGGTACTGTAAAAGGCTCCAGAGTGCGGCTGTTCAAGGTTTAACAAAACCAGTCACTCCTGCTGCGTGTGCTGTCTCTTCTGCTGCTTGTGATGTCTTTGCTGCTGCCCGTGCTGTTTCTGCTGTTGCCCATGACGTCTCTTCTGCTACCTATGACGTCCCTTCTCCTGCCCATGACGTCCCTTCTCCTGCCCATGACGTCTCTTCTGCTACCTATGACGTCCCTTCTGCTGCAAGTTTTTAATCTCAGTTTTTTTGTTAAATTTAACATTTTTTTTTTTAATTTCTCAAATGTTATCGCTGGATTATCAGAACATAAGACTAGTAGTTTATGGACATTCTATGTTCTTAGACAGTTTGTGATGTAGGCAGGAAAACTTTCATTGATTCCTAATAGAACTTTATTCAGCACTCCTTAATATTGCCAAAGTTTTTTCAACTTTACGAGGTATCTTGATTTCAGTCATTAATTAATGAAAAGAAAACCAGTGACTGTACTGGCCAGAGTAGCCCTTCATGGAAGAAAAGTTAGATATATTGACAGAGTAGCCTAGTCCTCTGAGGAAGAAAATAGGCATAAGAAACCAAAGTAGACGGCGATATATGTAAAGAAAGTATTGATAGTGATAGTCAAAAAGTAGTCCTCTATATAGAAAGGAAGCAAGAGCCAAAGGAACGAATTAGATATACTGAGTTAGGTATCATTGCTAATTTATGAAGGTATGCTAATGGTCAATTGCAGGAGACTTTAGCCAAATCCTTTACTAACATTCTCTAAGAGTCTATATCACTTATTACTTTACTTCCCACTTTTTATCTCCAAGGTCCGGGTCAGTTGGGGATAAAGATGGGCGGAAAACTACGCCGATTCCTAGCTGGCCTCTGTGACCTAATTAACAAAAAATTACTAACAATGGAAAGTACTCTACGAGTCTAAGTCGCCTCTTACTTTATTTCCAGCTTTTTATCTCCAAGGTCCGGGTCAGTTAGGGATAAAGATAGGCGGAAAACTACGCCGATTCCTAGCTGGCCTCTGTGACCTAATTAACAAAAAATTACTAACAATGGAAAGTACTCTACGAGTCTAAGTCGCCTCTTACTTTATTTCCAGCTTTTTAAATCTCTTGTGTCCGGGTCAGTTAGGCTTAAAGGAAAGACTTGCAAAAGTATGCCGATTCCTAGCTGACCTCTGTGACGTAATGTGCTGATTCCTGGCTGAGCCTGTCCGGGCTCAGTGAGGTGTAAAGGCACATCATAGCGCTCATGCGCGATTCACGCTGATTCCTGGCTTACTTCTGTGACTCTGTCACGGGTTGGTTACAGTGTTAAAGGCGTGTTTTGGAAAATCCGGTTTCTGGCAAAAGTCGGAAACCGGCTAGTAAACGGTTCCGTTACCTTATGGCGAGGGACTTAGAACCCCCCTCAAAATAAGGTTTCAGGATGTCGGGGTAGTCTCAATGTTGGGGTGATCACAAGCCTCTTGATTGTTACTACTTTGATCCGCTCTGGTTTGGGGTTCCAGAGACGCTCAAGTGTTGGTGACATGTGCTCCCAAAATGTGCTCGCAACACATGGAGGTGGGTGCATGGTACTGATCTTGTACAGTGGACGTCCCCCCTGTCTCGAAGGTCATGACCTCATCGTGGTGAGACAGTGGCAACATGCTTCATACATGGTGTGCTTCAATACACTACAAAATTTCATAAGCATGGCTAACTATGACCATAACACCATTGGTTTAAAGTCTCCTGCTTGTACTGAAAGGGAAAAGCACCTTTAGAACTTAATGATAATATTTCCTAGGGTTGAAATAGTTTCAACATATTACATTAGTATCAATAGCTCTAAAAAAATGCAAAGGGGGATAATACAGGAATGGTGATACAGTAGATTAAGTGGTAATTTTTTGTTGGTTTAACTTTAAATGAAATAAATTTTGCAATTTTAAGTCAAATGACTTTACAGAACTTTGGACTTGATGGTCTTTAGGTAGGTCTTAATGTGTCAGGTATTTTGGGGGTAAAAAACTTGATTGCATAGAAGTATATCTTAAGGTACAAATTGCTGTATAGTGGTCAGGTTCATAGCACATTTCTGTAAGGTAATTCTGAAAGCCTGGTTAAGGTAAGTTGTGAAATATCAAAGTTTTTATATAATTATCGAATGTGTAGTAGTTTTTAGGTACTTATAAAAAAGGGATTGTTTTAAAGAGTTTGGGAATGTATTCTACCCCGTATATATTTATAAAATAGTTTATCATTTTTCCTGTTTTTGTAAGTTTGGACCTTTATGATAACTTAAATATGATCATTATTTTTTTTTAATTGTTAAATAATCTATAAACTTCATACTAGCTGCCATAATATTTCTATGCAAATCCTCTAACAATTATATAAGTAAATAACTCGCTGATATTGACATATCTTTCTCCCTTTCAGGTAACAGATTTGGCCTTACAAGGTGGTGTGGTTGGCAGCCATTTTGAGATTCTTTTACACTTTTGCTGTAAGATGATGATAATATCCTGTAAAAATTTCAACCATTAACTGTTATTTACCTACTGCAAATAAATGTTGAAAAGAGTATCGATTTTTTTTTTTGGCCAAAAAAATATACTTTTTTTTTCTCATTTTAGGAAAAGTTACTTTGTTGTTCCTCCACCCCCCCCCCCCCCACCGTCCTGGATCCGACCAAAGGGTGCTCAATTATTGTAGAATAAGTACTTAGAATAGTTTGTTTATTTTTATATTTAGATTTTAGTTGAATATTTTCGTGGTCATTTTTTTATACTTTTTTTTAATCTATTTGTAATAAATATTTATTTTGGACTTGGCCTTCATCTATTCTTTTTGAATATTAAACAGTCTTTAAATTTTGGTTTTATTTTAGAAGGTATTGAATTGGCTTCAAAATTAATTTTTAATGAATTTTTTTGGAGCGGGTTAAAATCGACCCATCGAAACCTATCCAAGGTGGTGAAATAACAATACTTATCCAGGGTTATTGAATTGTTATTTCTAATAATTATAAGGTTGTTTAATTGATTTGTATAATTAATTCTAATATGAAATACTTCTTGTTGTACTGTAAGGAAACCTTAATTTTAGGAAATACGTTATTCAAGTTTTAGTGATAAATTTCGTATCCATTTAAGCAGTTTTTGAAAACGGTTTTTATAGCACAACAATTTATTTTTGTTCTGATTTCAGAGAGAAACCTGATTACTGAAAAGACATAGCAGCTCTTCGAATAAAAGGTATGTCAAAAAAATACTACAGTATATTATGTTAATATTAATTTACTACTTGCCATGACTACCATAAAGATAGAAAGTCAAGCCTATTGCATAATTACTTGTTGGGGTCGGGTAGATATAACCCTAGAACACTGTTGTCGGTAATTTTTACCTTGCACCCATTTGTTTCATGAACGCACAGACGTATGGGTGGGGGCATCCCAGTGGGTCTGTGTAGCTTCAGTTGGCTTATTAGTTCTCATGCTGGATGTAGTGTATCCACATTCGTGCCATCTTGGGTCTGTGTATGTTTTGCTTTGGTTAAATTTTATCACATAACATACAAACTTGTATGGGTAATATTTACCCAATAACCTTGATATGATACAAACTTGTGTGGATAATATTTACCCCAAAACCGTATTAAATACTAACATACGAACTTATGTGGGTAATATTTTTCCCCAAACTGTTCTTTGTTGCCAAGTGAAATTGAAAAAGAAGATGATAATGTTGAAAGAGATTTTAAATAGGCCTGAAACTGACAAAGATTATGAGCAACCCTCTAAATGTGATGTGGACAAACAATGATGAGTTTGATGAAATGGAGTTACAAAGTAGTGCGTGCAACAGAAACACCTACACCAGCACCTCACACGACATGGGGTGTCCAGCGTGTAGGCCAACACCACCACTCTTCCACCAGTAAACCCCAAGATCCATGCCTGCCTTCTCCCTCTGCTATCTCGGCTGTAAAGGCTGTTGCTAGGTACTGTAAAAGGCTCCAGAGTGCGGCTGTTCAAGGTTTAACAAAACCAGTCACTCCTGCTGCGTGTGCTGTCTCTTCTGCTGCTTGTGATGTCTTTGCTGCTGCCCGTGCTGTTTCTGCTGTTGCCCATGACGTCTCTTCTGCTACCTATGACGTCCCTTCTCCTGCCCATGACGTCCCTTCTCCTGCCCATGACGTCTCTTCTGCTACCTATGACGTCCCTTCTGCTGCAAGTTTTTAATCTCAGTTTTTTTGTTAAATTTAACATTTTTTTTTTTAATTTCTCAAATGTTATCGCTGGATTATCAGAACATAAGACTAGTAGTTTATGGACATTCTATGTTCTTAGACAGTTTGTGATGTAGGCAGGAAAACTTTCATTGATTCCTAATAGAACTTTATTCAGCACTCCTTAATATTGCCAAAGTTTTTTCAACTTTACGAGGTATCTTGATTTCAGTCATTAATTAATGAAAAGAAAACCAGTGACTGTACTGGCCAGAGTAGCCCTTCATGGAAGAAAAGTTAGATATATTGACAGAGTAGCCTAGTCCTCTGAGGAAGAAAATAGGCATAAGAAACCAAAGTAGACGGCGATATATGTAAAGAAAGTATTGATAGTGATAGTCAAAAAGTAGTCCTCTATATAGAAAGGAAGCAAGAGCCAAAGGAACGAATTAGATATACTGAGTTAGGTATCATTGCTAATTTATGAAGGTATGCTAATGGTCAATTGCAGGAGACTTTAGCCAAATCCTTTACTAACATTCTCTAAGAGTCTATATCACTTATTACTTTACTTCCCACTTTTTATCTCCAAGGTCCGGGTCAGTTGGGGATAAAGATGGGCGGAAAACTACGCCGATTCCTAGCTGGCCTCTGTGACCTAATTAACAAAAAATTACTAACAATGGAAAGTACTCTACGAGTCTAAGTCGCCTCTTACTTTATTTCCAGCTTTTTATCTCCAAGGTCCGGGTCAGTTAGGGATAAAGATAGGCGGAAAACTACGCCGATTCCTAGCTGGCCTCTGTGACCTAATTAACAAAAAATTACTAACAATGGAAAGTACTCTACGAGTCTAAGTCGCCTCTTACTTTATTTCCAGCTTTTTAAATCTCTTGTGTCCGGGTCAGTTAGGCTTAAAGGAAAGACTTGCAAAAGTATGCCGATTCCTAGCTGACCTCTGTGACGTAATGTGCTGATTCCTGGCTGAGCCTGTCCGGGCTCAGTGAGGTGTAAAGGCACATCATAGCGCTCATGCGCGATTCACGCTGATTCCTGGCTTACTTCTGTGACTCTGTCACGGGTTGGTTACAGTGTTAAAGGCGTGTTTTGGAAAATCCGGTTTCTGGCAAAAGTCGGAAACCGGCTAGTAAACGGTTCCGTTACCTTATGGCGAGGGACTTAGAACCCCCCTCAAAATAAGGTTTCAGGATGTCGGGGTAGTCTCAATGTTGGGGTGATCACAAGCCTCTTGATTGTTACTACTTTGATCCGCTCTGGTTTGGGGTTCCAGAGACGCTCAAGTGTTGGTGACATGTGCTCCCAAAATGTGCTCGCAACACATGGAGGTGGGTGCATGGTACTGATCTTGTACAGTGGACGTCCCCCCTGTCTCGAAGGTCATGACCTCATCGTGGTGAGACAGTGGCAACATGCTTCATACATGGTGTGCTTCAATACACTACAAAATTTCATAAGCATGGCTAACTATGACCATAACACCATTGGTTTAAAGTCTCCTGCTTGTACTGAAAGGGAAAAGCACCTTTAGAACTTAATGATAATATTTCCTAGGGTTGAAATAGTTTCAACATATTACATTAGTATCAATAGCTCTAAAAAAATGCAAAGGGGGATAATACAGGAATGGTGATACAGTAGATTAAGTGGTAATTTTTTGTTGGTTTAACTTTAAATGAAATAAATTTTGCAATTTTAAGTCAAATGACTTTACAGAACTTTGGACTTGATGGTCTTTAGGTAGGTCTTAATGTGTCAGGTATTTTGGGGGTAAAAAACTTGATTGCATAGAAGTATATCTTAAGGTACAAATTGCTGTATAGTGGTCAGGTTCATAGCACATTTCTGTAAGGTAATTCTGAAAGCCTGGTTAAGGTAAGTTGTGAAATATCAAAGTTTTTATATAATTATCGAATGTGTAGTAGTTTTTAGGTACTTATAAAAAAGGGATTGTTTTAAAGAGTTTGGGAATGTATTCTACCCCGTATATATTTATAAAATAGTTTATCATTTTTCCTGTTTTTGTAAGTTTGGACCTTTATGATAACTTAAATATGATCATTATTTTTTTTTAATTGTTAAATAATCTATAAACTTCATACTAGCTGCCATAATATTTCTATGCAAATCCTCTAACAATTATATAAGTAAATAACTCGCTGATATTGACATATCTTTCTCCCTTTCAGGTAACAGATTTGGCCTTACAAGGTGGTGTGGTTGGCAGCCATTTTGAGATTCTTTTACACTTTTGCTGTAAGATGATGATAATATCCTGTAAAAATTTCAACCATTAACTGTTATTTACCTACTGCAAATAAATGTTGAAAAGAGTATCGATTTTTTTTTTTGGCCAAAAAAATATACTTTTTTTTTCTCATTTTAGGAAAAGTTACTTTGTTGTTCCTCCACCCCCCCCCCCCCCCACCGTCCTGGATCCGACCAAAGGGTGCTCAATTATTGTAGAATAAGTACTTAGAATAGTTTGTTTATTTTTATATTTAGATTTTAGTTGAATATTTTCGTGGTCATTTTTTTATACTTTTTTTTAATCTATTTGTAATAAATATTTATTTTGGACTTGGCCTTCATCTATTCTTTTTGAATATTAAACAGTCTTTAAATTTTGGTTTTATTTTAGAAGGTATTGAATTGGCTTCAAAATTAATTTTTAATGAATTTTTTTGGAGCGGGTTAAAATCGACCCATCGAAACCTATCCAAGGTGGTGAAATAACAATACTTATCCAGGGTTATTGAATTGTTATTTCTAATAATTATAAGGTTGTTTAATTGATTTGTATAATTAATTCTAATATGAAATACTTCTTGTTGTACTGTAAGGAAACCTTAATTTTAGGAAATACGTTATTCAAGTTTTAGTGATAAATTTCGTATCCATTTAAGCAGTTTTTGAAAACGGTTTTTATAGCACAACAATTTATTTTTGTTCTGATTTCAGAGAGAAACCTGATTACTGAAAAGACATAGCAGCTCTTCGAATAAAAGGTATGTCAAAAAAATACTACAGTATATTATGTTAATATTAATTTACTACTTGCCATGACTACCATAAAGATAGAAAGTCAAGCCTATTGCATAATTACTTGTTGGGGTCGGGTAGATATAACCCTAGAACACTGTTGTCGGTAATTTTTACCTTGCACCCATTTGTTTCATGAACGCACAGACGTATGGGTGGGGGCATCCCAGTGGGTCTGTGTAGCTTCAGTTGGCTTATTAGTTCTCATGCTGGATGTAGTGTATCCACATTCGTGCCATCTTGGGTCTGTGTATGTTTTGCTTTGGTTAAATTTTATCACATAACATACAAACTTGTATGGGTAATATTTACCCAATAACCTTGATATGATACAAACTTGTGTGGATAATATTTACCCCAAAACCGTATTAAATACTAACATACGAACTTATGTGGGTAATATTTTTCCCCAAACTGTTCTTTGTTGCCAAGTGAAATTGAAAAAGAAGATGATAATGTTGAAAGAGATTTTAAATAGGCCTGAAACTGACAAAGATTATGAGCAACCCTCTAAATGTGATGTGGACAAACAATGATGAGTTTGATGAAATGGAGTTACAAAGTAGTGCGTGCAACAGAAACACCTACACCAGCACCTCACACGACATGGGGTGTCCAGCGTGTAGGCCAACACCACCACTCTTCCACCAGTAAACCCCAAGATCCATGCCTGCCTTCTCCCTCTGCTATCTCGGCTGTAAAGGCTGTTGCTAGGTACTGTAAAAGGCTCCAGAGTGCGGCTGTTCAAGGTTTAACAAAACCAGTCACTCCTGCTGCGTGTGCTGTCTCTTCTGCTGCTTGTGATGTCTTTGCTGCTGCCCGTGCTGTTTCTGCTGTTGCCCATGACGTCTCTTCTGCTACCTATGACGTCCCTTCTCCTGCCCATGACGTCCCTTCTCCTGCCCATGACGTCTCTTCTGCTACCTATGACGTCCCTTCTGCTGCAAGTTTTTAATCTCAGTTTTTTTGTTAAATTTAACATTTTTTTTTTTAATTTCTCAAATGTTATCGCTGGATTATCAGAACATAAGACTAGTAGTTTATGGACATTCTATGTTCTTAGACAGTTTGTGATGTAGGCAGGAAAACTTTCATTGATTCCTAATAGAACTTTATTCAGCACTCCTTAATATTGCCAAAGTTTTTTCAACTTTACGAGGTATCTTGATTTCAGTCATTAATTAATGAAAAGAAAACCAGTGACTGTACTGGCCAGAGTAGCCCTTCATGGAAGAAAAGTTAGATATATTGACAGAGTAGCCTAGTCCTCTGAGGAAGAAAATAGGCATAAGAAACCAAAGTAGACGGCGATATATGTAAAGAAAGTATTGATAGTGATAGTCAAAAAGTAGTCCTCTATATAGAAAGGAAGCAAGAGCCAAAGGAACGAATTAGATATACTGAGTTAGGTATCATTGCTAATTTATGAAGGTATGCTAATGGTCAATTGCAGGAGACTTTAGCCAAATCCTTTACTAACATTCTCTAAGAGTCTATATCACTTATTACTTTACTTCCCACTTTTTATCTCCAAGGTCCGGGTCAGTTGGGGATAAAGATGGGCGGAAAACTACGCCGATTCCTAGCTGGCCTCTGTGACCTAATTAACAAAAAATTACTAACAATGGAAAGTACTCTACGAGTCTAAGTCGCCTCTTACTTTATTTCCAGCTTTTTATCTCCAAGGTCCGGGTCAGTTAGGGATAAAGATAGGCGGAAAACTACGCCGATTCCTAGCTGGCCTCTGTGACCTAATTAACAAAAAATTACTAACAATGGAAAGTACTCTACGAGTCTAAGTCGCCTCTTACTTTATTTCCAGCTTTTTAAATCTCTTGTGTCCGGGTCAGTTAGGCTTAAAGGAAAGACTTGCAAAAGTATGCCGATTCCTAGCTGACCTCTGTGACGTAATGTGCTGATTCCTGGCTGAGCCTGTCCGGGCTCAGTGAGGTGTAAAGGCACATCATAGCGCTCATGCGCGATTCACGCTGATTCCTGGCTTACTTCTGTGACTCTGTCACGGGTTGGTTACAGTGTTAAAGGCGTGTTTTGGAAAATCCGGTTTCTGGCAAAAGTCGGAAACCGGCTAGTAAACGGTTCCGTTACCTTATGGCGAGGGACTTAGAACCCCCCTCAAAATAAGGTTTCAGGATGTCGGGGTAGTCTCAATGTTGGGGTGATCACAAGCCTCTTGATTGTTACTACTTTGATCCGCTCTGGTTTGGGGTTCCAGAGACGCTCAAGTGTTGGTGACATGTGCTCCCAAAATGTGCTCGCAACACATGGAGGTGGGTGCATGGTACTGATCTTGTACAGTGGACGTCCCCCCTGTCTCGAAGGTCATGACCTCATCGTGGTGAGACAGTGGCAACATGCTTCATACATGGTGTGCTTCAATACACTACAAAATTTCATAAGCATGGCTAACTATGACCATAACACCATTGGTTTAAAGTCTCCTGCTTGTACTGAAAGGGAAAAGCACCTTTAGAACTTAATGATAATATTTCCTAGGGTTGAAATAGTTTCAACATATTACATTAGTATCAATAGCTCTAAAAAAATGCAAAGGGGGATAATACAGGAATGGTGATACAGTAGATTAAGTGGTAATTTTTTGTTGGTTTAACTTTAAATGAAATAAATTTTGCAATTTTAAGTCAAATGACTTTACAGAACTTTGGACTTGATGGTCTTTAGGTAGGTCTTAATGTGTCAGGTATTTTGGGGGTAAAAAACTTGATTGCATAGAAGTATATCTTAAGGTACAAATTGCTGTATAGTGGTCAGGTTCATAGCACATTTCTGTAAGGTAATTCTGAAAGCCTGGTTAAGGTAAGTTGTGAAATATCAAAGTTTTTATATAATTATCGAATGTGTAGTAGTTTTTAGGTACTTATAAAAAAGGGATTGTTTTAAAGAGTTTGGGAATGTATTCTACCCCGTATATATTTATAAAATAGTTTATCATTTTTCCTGTTTTTGTAAGTTTGGACCTTTATGATAACTTAAATATGATCATTATTTTTTTTAATTGTTAAATAATCTATAAACTTCATACTAGCTGCCATAATATTTCTATGCAAATCCTCTAACAATTATATAAGTAAATAACTCGCTGATATTGACATATCTTTCTCCCTTTCAGGTAACAGATTTGGCCTTACAAGGTGGTGTGGTTGGCAGCCATTTTGAGATTCTTTTACACTTTTGCTGTAAGATGATGATAATATCCTGTAAAAATTTCAACCATTAACTGTTATTTACCTACTGCAAATAAATGTTGAAAAGAGTATCGATTTTTTTTTTGGCCAAAAAAATATACTTTTTTTTTCTCATTTTAGGAAAAGTTACTTTGTTGTTCCTCCACCCCCCCCCCCCCCCCACCGTCCTGGATCCGACCAAAGGGTGCTCAATTATTGTAGAATAAGTACTTAGAATAGTTTGTTTATTTTTATATTTAGATTTTAGTTGAATATTTTCGTGGTCATTTTTTTATACTTTTTTTTAATCTATTTGTAATAAATATTTATTTTGGACTTGGCCTTCATCTATTCTTTTTGAATATTAAACAGTCTTTAAATTTTGGTTTTATTTTAGAAGGTATTGAATTGGCTTCAAAATTAATTTTTAATGAATTTTTTTGGAGCGGGTTAAAATCGACCCATCGAAACCTATCCAAGGTGGTGAAATAACAATACTTATCCAGGGTTATTGAATTGTTATTTCTAATAATTATAAGGTTGTTTAATTGATTTGTATAATTAATTCTAATATGAAATACTTCTTGTTGTACTGTAAGGAAACCTTAATTTTAGGAAATACGTTATTCAAGTTTTAGTGATAAATTTCGTATCCATTTAAGCAGTTTTTGAAAACGGTTTTTATAGCACAACAATTTATTTTTGTTCTGATTTCAGAGAGAAACCTGATTACTGAAAAGACATAGCAGCTCTTCGAATAAAAGGTATGTCAAAAAAATACTACAGTATATTATGTTAATATTAATTTACTACTTGCCATGACTACCATAAAGATAGAAAGTCAAGCCTATTGCATAATTACTTGTTGGGGTCGGGTAGATATAACCCTAGAACACTGTTGTCGGTAATTTTTACCTTGCACCCATTTGTTTCATGAACGCACAGACGTATGGGTGGGGGCATCCCAGTGGGTCTGTGTAGCTTCAGTTGGCTTATTAGTTCTCATGCTGGATGTAGTGTATCCACATTCGTGCCATCTTGGGTCTGTGTATGTTTTGCTTTGGTTAAATTTTATCACATAACATACAAACTTGTATGGGTAATATTTACCCAATAACCTTGATATGATACAAACTTGTGTGGATAATATTTACCCCAAAACCGTATTAAATACTAACATACGAACTTATGTGGGTAATATTTTTCCCCAAACTGTTCTTTGTTGCCAAGTGAAATTGAAAAAGAAGATGATAATGTTGAAAGAGATTTTAAATAGGCCTGAAACTGACAAAGATTATGAGCAACCCTCTAAATGTGATGTGGACAAACAATGATGAGTTTGATGAAATGGAGTTACAAAGTAGTGCGTGCAACAGAAACACCTACACCAGCACCTCACACGACATGGGGTGTCCAGCGTGTAGGCCAACACCACCACTCTTCCACCAGTAAACCCCAAGATCCATGCCTGCCTTCTCCCTCTGCTATCTCGGCTGTAAAGGCTGTTGCTAGGTACTGTAAAAGGCTCCAGAGTGCGGCTGTTCAAGGTTTAACAAAACCAGTCACTCCTGCTGCGTGTGCTGTCTCTTCTGCTGCTTGTGATGTCTTTGCTGCTGCCCGTGCTGTTTCTGCTGTTGCCCATGACGTCTCTTCTGCTACCTATGACGTCCCTTCTCCTGCCCATGACGTCCCTTCTCCTGCCCATGACGTCCCTTCTCCTGCCCATGACGTCTCTTCTGCTACCTATGACGTCCCTTCTGCTGCAAGTTTTTAATCTCAGTTTTTTTTGTTAAATTTAAAAATTTTTTTTTTTAATTTCTCAAATGTTATCGCTGGATTATCAGAACATAAGACTAGTAGTTTATGGACATTCTATGTTCTTAGACAGTTTGTGATGTAGGCAGGAAAACTTTCATTGATTCCTAATAGAACTTTATTCAGCACTCCTTAATATTGCCAAAGTTTTTTCAACTTTACGAGGTATCTTGATTTCAGTCATTAATTAATGAAAAGAAAACCAGTGACTGTACTGGCCAGAGTAGCCCTTCATGGAAGAAAAGTTAGATATATTGACAGAGTAGCCTAGTCCTCTGAGGAAGAAAATAGGCATAAGAAACCAAAGTAGACGGCGATATATGTAAAGAAAGTATTGATAGTGATAGTCAAAAAGTAGTCCTCTATATAGAAAGGAAGCAAGAGCCAAAGGAACGAATTAGATATACTGAGTTAGGTATCATTGCTAATTTATGAAGGTATGCTAATGGTCAATTGCAGGAGACTTTAGCCAAATCCTTTACTAACATTCTCTAAGAGTCTATATCACTTATTACTTTACTTCCCACTTTTTATCTCCAAGGTCCGGGTCAGTTGGGGATAAAGATGGGCGGAAAACTACGCCGATTCCTAGCTGGCCTCTGTGACCTAATTAACAAAAAATTACTAACAATGGAAAGTACTCTACGAGTCTAAGTCGCCTCTTACTTTATTTCCAGCTTTTTATCTCCAAGGTCCGGGTCAGTTAGGGATAAAGATAGGCGGAAAACTACGCCGATTCCTAGCTGGCCTCTGTGACCTAATTAACAAAAAATTACTAACAATGGAAAGTACTCTACGAGTCTAAGTCGCCTCTTACTTTATTTCCAGCTTTTTAAATCTCTTGTGTCCGGGTCAGTTAGGCTTAAAGGAAAGACTTGCAAAAGTATGCCGATTCCTAGCTGACCTCTGTGACGTAATGTGCTGATTCCTGGCTGAGCCTGTCCGGGCTCAGTGAGGTGTAAAGGCACATCATAGCGCTCATGCGCGATTCACGCTGATTCCTGGCTTACTTCTGTGACTCTGTCACGGGTTGGTTACAGTGTTAAAGGCGTGTTTTGGAAAATCCGGTTTCTGGCAAAAGTCGGAAACCGGCTAGTAAACGGTTCCGTTACCTTATGGCGAGGGACTTAGAACCCCCCTCAAAATAAGGTTTCAGGATGTCGGGGTAGTCTCAATGTTGGGGTGATCACAAGCCTCTTGATTGTTACTACTTTGATCCGCTCTGGTTTGGGGTTCCAGAGACGCTCAAGTGTTGGTGACATGTGCTCCCAAAATGTGCTCGCAACACATGGAGGTGGGTGCATGGTACTGATCTTGTACAGTGGACGTCCCCCCTGTCTCGAAGGTCATGACCTCATCGTGGTGAGACAGTGGCAACATGCTTCATACATGGTGTGCTTCAATACACTACAAAATTTCATAAGCATGGCTAACTATGACCATAACACCATTGGTTTAAAGTCTCCTGCTTGTACTGAAAGGGAAAAGCACCTTTAGAACTTAATGATAATATTTCCTAGGGTTGAAATAGTTTCAACATATTACATTAGTATCAATAGCTCTAAAAAAATGCAAAGGGGGATAATACAGGAATGGTGATACAGTAGATTAAGTGGTAATTTTTTGTTGGTTTAACTTTAAATGAAATAAATTTTGCAATTTTAAGTCAAATGACTTTACAGAACTTTGGACTTGATGGTCTTTAGGTAGGTCTTAATGTGTCAGGTATTTTGGGGGTAAAAAACTTGATTGCATAGAAGTATATCTTAAGGTACAAATTGCTGTATAGTGGTCAGGTTCATAGCACATTTCTGTAGGGTAATTCTGAAAGCCTGGTTAAGGTAAGTTGTGAAATATCAAAGTTTTTATATAATTATCGAATGTGTAGTAGTTTTTAGGTACTTATAAAAAAGGGATTGTTTTAAAGAGTTTGGGAATGTATTCTACCCCGTATATATTTATAAAATAGTTTATCATTTTTCCTGTTTTTGTAAGTTTGGACCTTTATGATAACTTAAATATGATCATTATTTTTTTTAATTGTTAAATAATCTATAAACTTCATACTAGCTGCCATAATATTTCTATGCAAATCCTCTAACAATTATATAAGTAAATAACTCGCTGATATTGACATATCTTTCTCCCTTTCAGGTAACAGATTTGGCCTTACAAGGTGGTGTGGTTGGCAGCCATTTTGAGATTCTTTTACACTTTTGCTGTAAGATGATGATAATATCCTGTAAAAATTTCAACCATTAACTGTTATTTACCTACTGCAAATAAATGTTGAAAAGAGTATCGATTTTTTTTTTGGCCAAAAAAATATACTTTTTTTTTCTCATTTTAGGAAAAGTTACTTTGTTGTTCCTCCACCCCCCCCCCCCCACCGTCCTGGATCCGACCAAAGGGTGCTCAATTATTGTAGAATAAGTACTTAGAATAGTTTGTTTATTTTTATATTTAGATTTTAGTTGAATATTTTCGTGGTCATTTTTTTATACTTTTTTTTAATCTATTTGTAATAAATATTTATTTTGGACTTGGCCTTCATCTATTCTTTTTGAATATTAAACAGTCTTTAAATTTTGGTTTTATTTTAGAAGGTATTGAATTGGCTTCAAAATTAATTTTTAATGAATTTTTTTGGAGCGGGTTAAAATCGACCCATCGAAACCTATCCAAGGTGGTGAAATAACAATACTTATCCAGGGTTATTGAATTGTTATTTCTAATAATTATAAGGTTGTTTAATTGATTTGTATAATTAATTCTAATATGAAATACTTCTTGTTGTACTGTAAGGAAACCTTAATTTTAGGAAATACGTTATTCAAGTTTTAGTGATAAATTTCGTATCCATTTAAGCAGTTTTTGAAAACGGTTTTTATAGCACAACAATTTATTTTTGTTCTGATTTCAGAGAGAAACCTGATTACTGAAAAGACATAGCAGCTCTTCGAATAAAAGGTATGTCAAAAAAATACTACAGTATATTATGTTAATATTAATTTACTACTTGCCATGACTACCATAAAGATAGAAAGTCAAGCCTATTGCATAATTACTTGTTGGGGTCGGGTAGATATAACCCTAGAACACTGTTGTCGGTAATTTTTACCTTGCACCCATTTGTTTCATGAACGAACAGACGTATGGGTGGGGGCATCCCAGTGGGTCTGTGTAGCTTCAGTTGGCTTATTAGTTCTCATGCTGGATGTAGTGTATCCACATTCGTGCCATCTTGGGTCTGTGTATGTTTTGCTTTGGTTAAATTTTATCACATAACATACAAACTTGTATGGGTAATATTTACCCAATAACCTTGATATGATACAAACTTGTGTGGATAATATTTACCCCAAAACCGTATTAAATACTAACATACGAACTTATGTGGGTAATATTTTTCCCCAAACTGTTCTTTGTTGCCAAGTGAAATTGAAAAAGAAGATGATAATGTTGAAAGAGATTTTAAATAGGCCTGAAACTGACAAAGATTATGAGCAACCCTCTAAATGTGATGTGGACAAACAATGATGAGTTTGATGAAATGGAGTTACAAAGTAGTGCGTGCAACAGAAACACCTACACCAGCACCTCACACGACATGGGGTGTCCAGCGTGTAGGCCAACACCACCACTCTTCCACCAGTAAACCCCAAGATCCATGCCTGCCTTCTCCCTCTGCTATCTCGGCTGTAAAGGCTGTTGCTAGGTACTGTAAAAGGCTCCAGAGTGCGGCTGTTCAAGGTTTAACAAAACCAGTCACTCCTGCTGCGTGTGCTGTCTCTTCTGCTGCTTGTGATGTCTTTGCTGCTGCCCGTGCTGTTTCTGCTGTTGCCCATGACGTCTCTTCTGCTACCTATGACGTCCTTTCTCCTGCCCATGACGTCCCTTCTCCTGCCCATGACGTCTCTTCTGCTACCTATGACGTCCCTTCTGCTGCAAGTTTTTAATCTCAGTTTTTTTGTTAAATTTAACATTTTTTTTTTTAATTTCTCAAATGTTATCGCTGGATTATCAGAACATAAGACTAGTAGTTTATGGACATTCTATGTTCTTAGACAGTTTGTGATGTAGGCAGGAAAACTTTCATTGATTCCTAATAGAACTTTATTCAGCACTCCTTAATATTGCCAAAGTTTTTTCAACTTTACGAGGTATCTTGATTTCAGTCATTAATTAATGAAAAGAAAACCAGTGACTGTACTGGCCAGAGTAGCCCTTCATGGAAGAAAAGTTAGATATATTGACAGAGTAGCCTAGTCCTCTGAGGAAGAAAATAGGCATAAGAAACCAAAGTAGACGGCGATATATGTAAAGAAAGTATTGATAGTGATAGTCAAAAAGTAGTCCTCTATATAGAAAGGAAGCAAGAGCCAAAGGAACGAATTAGATATACTGAGTTAGGTATCATTGCTAATTTATGAAGGTATGCTAATGGTCAATTGCAGGAGACTTTAGCCAAATCCTTTACTAACATTCTCTAAGAGTCTATATCACTTATTACTTTACTTCCCACTTTTTATCTCCAAGGTCCGGGTCAGTTGGGGATAAAGACGGGCGGAAAACTACGCCGATTCCTAGCTGGCCTCTGTGACCTAATTAACAAAAAATTACTAACAATGGAAAGTACTCTACGAGTCTAAGTCGCCTCTTACTTTATTTCCAGCTTTTTATCTCCAAGGTCCGGGTCAGTTAGGGATAAAGATAGGCGGAAAACTACGCCGATTCCTAGCTGGCCTCTGTGACCTAATTAACAAAAAATTACTAACAATGGAAAGTACTCTACGAGTCTAAGTCGCCTCTTACTTTATTTCCAGCTTTTTAAATCTCTTGTGTCCGGGTCAGTTAGGCTTAAAGGAAAGACTTGCAAAAGTATGCCGATTCCTAGCTGACCTCTGTGACATAATGTGCTGATTCCTGGCTGAGCCTGTCCGGGCTCAGTGAGGTGTAAAGGCACATCATAGCGCTCATGCGCGATTCACGCTGATTCCTGGCTTACTTCTGTGACTCTGTCACGGGTTGGTTACAGTGTTAAAGGCGTGTTTTGGAAAATCCGGTTTCTGGCAAAAGTCGGAAACCGGCTAGTAAACGGTTCCGTTACCTTATGGCGAGGGACTTAGAACCCCCCTCAAAATAAGGTTTCAGGATGTCGGGGTAGTCTCAATGTTGGGGTGATCACAAGCCTCTTGATGGTTACTACTTTGATCCGCTCTGGTTTGGGGTTCCAGAGACGCTCAAGTGTTGGTGACATGTGCTCCCAAAATGTGCTCGCAACACATGGAGGTGGGTGCATGGTACTGATCTTGTACAGTGGACGTCCCCCCTGTCTCGAAGGTCATGACCTCATCGTGGTGAGACAGTGGCAACATGCTTCATACATGGTGTGCTTCAATACACTACAAAATTTCATAAGCATGGCTAACTATGACCATAACACCATTGGTTTAAAGTCTCCTGCTTGTACTGAAAGGGAAAAGCACCTTTAGAACTTAATGATAATATTTCCTAGGGTTGAAATAGTTTCAACATATTACATTAGTATCAATAGCTCTAAAAAAATGCAAAGGGGGATAATACAGGAATGGTGATACAGTAGATTAAGTGGTAATTTTTTGTTGGTTTAACTTTAAATGAAATAAATTTTGCAATTTTAAGTCAAATGACTTTACAGAACTTTGGACTTGATGGTCTTTAGGTAGGTCTTAATGTGTCAGGTATTTTGGGGGTAAAAAACTTGATTGCATAGAAGTATATCTTACGGTACAAATTGCTGTATAGTGGTCAGGTTCATAGCACATTTCTGTAAGGTAATTCTGAAAGCCTGGTTAAGGTAAGTTGTGAAATATCAAAGTTTTTATATAATTATCGAATGTGTAGTAGTTTTTAGGTACTTATAAAAAAGGGATTGTTTTAAAGAGTTTGGGAATGTATTCTACCCCGTATATATTTATAAAATAGTTTATCATTTTTCCTGTTTTTGTAAGTTTGGACCTTTATGATAACTTAAATATGATCATTATTTTTTTTTAATTGTTAAATAATCTATAAACTTCATACTAGCTGCCATAATATTTCTATGCAAATCCTCTAACAATTATATAAGTAAATAACTCGCTGATATTGACATATCTTTCTCCCTTTCAGGTAACAGATTTGGCCTTACAAGGTGGTGTGGTTGGCAGCCATTTTGAGATTCTTTTACACTTTTGCTGTAAGATGATGATAATATCCTGTAAAAATTTCAACCATTAACTGTTATTTACCTACTGCAAATAAATGTTGAAAAGAGTATCGATTTTTTTTTTGGCCAAAAAAATATACTTTTTTTTTCTCATTTTAGGAAAAGTTACTTTGTTGTTCCTCCACCCCCCCCCCCCCACCGTCCTGGATCCGACCAAAGGGTGCTCAATTATTGTAGAATAAGTACTTAGAATAGTTTGTTTATTTTTATATTTAGATTTTAGTTGAATATTTTCGTGGTCATTTTTTTATACTTTTTTTTAATCTATTTGTAATAAATATTTATTTTGGACTTGGCCTTCATCTATTCTTTTTGAATATTAAACAGTCTTTAAATTTTGGTTTTATTTTAGAAGGTATTGAATTGGCTTCAAAATTAATTTTTAATGAATTTTTTTGGAGCGGGTTAAAATTGACCCATCGAAACCTATCCAAGGTGGTGAAATAACAATACTTATCCAGGGTTATTGAATTGTTATTTCTAATAATTATAAGGTTGTTTAATTGATTTGTATAATTAATTCTAATATGAAATACTTCTTGTTGTACTGTAAGGAAACCTTAATTTTAGGAAATACGTTATTCAAGTTTTAGTGATAAATTTCGTATCCATTTAAGCAGTTTTTGAAAACGGTTTTTATAGCACAACAATTTATTTTTGTTCTGATTTCAGAGAGAAACCTGATTACTGAAAAGACATAGCAGCTCTTCGAATAAAAGGTATGTCAAAAAAATACTACAGTATATTATGTTAATATTAATTTACTACTTGCCATGACTACCATAAAGATAGAAAGTCAAGCCTATTGCATAATTACTTGTTGGGGTCGGGTAGATATAACCCTAGAACACTGTTGTCGGTAATTTTTACCTTGCACCCATTTGTTTCATGAACGAACAGACGTATGGGTGGGGGCATCCCAGTGGGTCTGTGTAGCTTCAGTTGGCTTATTAGTTCTCATGCTGGATGTAGTGTATCCACATTCGTGCCATCTTGGGTCTGTGTATGTTTTGCTTTGGTTAAATTTTATCACATAACATACAAACTTGTATGGGTAATATTTACCCAATAACCTTGATATGATACAAACTTGTGTGGATAATATTTACCCCAAAACCGTATTAAATACTAACATACGAACTTATGTGGGTAATATTTTTCCCCAAACTGTTCTTTGTTGCCAAGTGAAATTGAAAAAGAAGATGATAATGTTGAAAGAGATTTTAAATAGGCCTGAAACTGACAAAGATTATGAGCAACCCTCTAAATGTGATGTGGACAAACAATGATGAGTTTGATGAAATGGAGTTACAAAGTAGTGCGTGCAACAGAAACACATACACCAGCACCTCACACGACATGGGGTGTCCAGCGTGTAGGTCAACACCACCACTCTTCCACCAGTAAACCCCAAGATCCATGCCTGCCTTCTCCCTCTGCTATCTCGGCTGTAAAGGCTGTTGCTAGGTACTGTAAAAGGCTCCAGAGTGCGGCTGTTCAAGGTTTAACAAAACCAGTCACTCCTGCTGCGTGTGCTGTCTCTTCTGCTGCTTGTGATGTCTTTGCTGCTGCCCGTGCTGTTTCTGCTGTTGCCCATGACGTCTCTTCTGCTACCTATGACGTCCCTTCTCCTGCCCATGACGTCCCTTCTCCTGCCCATGACGTCTCTTCTGCTACCTATGACGTCCCTTCTGCTGCAAGTTTTTAATCTCAGTTTTTTTGTTAAATTTAACATTTTTTTTTTTTAATTTCTCAAATGTTATCGCTGGATTATCAGAACATAAGACTAGTAGTTTATGGACATTCTATGTTCTTAGACAGTTTGTGATGTAGGCAGGAAAACTTTCATTGATTCCTAATAGAACTTTATTCAGCACTCCTTAATATTGCCAAAGTTTTTTCAACTTTACGAGGTATCTTGATTTCAGTCATTAATTAATGAAAAGAAAACCAGTGACTGTACTGGCCAGAGTAGCCCTTCATGGAAGAAAAGTTAGATATATTGACAGAGTAGCCTAGTCCTCTGAGGAAGAAAATAGGCATAAGAAACCAAAGTAGACGGCGATATATGTAAAGAAAGTATTGATAGTGATAGTCAAAAAGTAGTCCTCTATATAGAAAGGAAGCAAGAGCCAAAGGAACGAATTAGATATACTGAGTTAGGTATCATTGCTAATTTATGAAGGTATGCTAATGGTCAATTGCAGGAGACTTTAGCCAAATCCTTTACTAACATTCTCTAAGAGTCTATATCACTTATTACTTTACTTCCCACTTTTTATCTCCAAGGTCCGGGTCAGTTGGGGATAAAGATGGGCGGAAAACTACGCCGATTCCTAGCTGGCCTCTGTGACCTAATTAACAAAAAATTACTAACAATGGAAAGTACTCTACGAGTCTAAGTCGCCTCTTACTTTATTTCCAGCTTTTTATCTCCAAGGTCCAGGTCAGTTAGGGATAAAGATAGGCGGAAAACTACGCCGATTCCTAGCTGGCCTCTGTGACCTAATTAACAAAAAATTACTAACAATGGAAAGTACTCTACGAGTCTAAGTCGCCTCTTACTTTATTTCCAGCTTTTTAAATCTCTTGTGTCCGGGTCAGTTAGGCTTAAAGGAAAGACTTGCAAAAGTATGCCGATTCCTAGCTGACCTCTGTGACGTAATGTGCTGATTCCTGGCTGAGCCTGTCCGGGCTCAGTGAGGTGTAAAGGCACATCATAGCGCTCATGCGCGATTCACGCTGATTCCTGGCTTACTTCTGTGACTCTGTCACGGGTTGGTTACAGTGTTAAAGGCGTGTTTTGGAAAATCCGGTTTCTGGCAAAAGTCGGAAACCGGCTAGTAAACGGTTCCGTTACCTTATGGCGAGGGACTTAGAACCCCCCTCAAAATAAGGTTTCAGGATGTCGGGGTAGTCTCAATGTTGGGGTGATCACAAGCCTCTTGATTGTTACTACTTTGATCCGCTCTGGTTTGGGGTTCCAGAGACGCTCAAGTGTTGGTGACATGTGCTCCCAAAATGTGCTCGCAACACATGGAGGTGGGTGCATGGTACTGATCTTGTACAGTGGACGTCCCCCCTGTCTCGAAGGTCATGACCTCATCGTGGTGAGACAGTGGCAACATGCTTCATACATGGTGTGCTTCAATACACTACAAAATTTCATAAGCATGGCTAACTATGACCATAACACCATTGGTTTAAAGTCTCCTGCTTGTACTGAAAGGGAAAAGCACCTTTAGAACTTAATGATAATATTTCCTAGGGTTGAAATAGTTTCAACATATTACATTAGTATCAATAGCTCTAAAAAAATGCAAAGGGGGATAATACAGGAATGGTGATACAGTAGATTAAGTGGTAATTTTTTGTTGGTTTAACTTTAAATGAAATAAATTTTGCAATTTTAAGTCAAATGACTTTACAGAACTTTGGACTTGATGGTCTTTAGGTAGGTCTTAATGTGTCAGGTATTTTGGGGGTAAAAAACTTGATTGCATAGAAGTATATCTTAAGGTACAAATTGCTGTATAGTGGTCAGGTTCATAGCACATTTCTGTAAGGTAATTCTGAAAGCCTGGTTAAGGTAAGTTGTGAAATATCAAAGTTTTTATATAATTATCGAATGTGTAGTAGTTTTTAGGTACTTATAAAAAAGGGATTGTTTTAAAGAGTTTGGGAATGTATTCTACCCCGTATATATTTATAAAATAGTTTATCATTTTTCCTGTTTTTGTAAGTTTGGACCTTTATGATAACTTAAATATGATCATTATTTTTTTTTAATTGTTAAATAATCTATAAACTTCATACTAGCTGTCATAATATTTCTATGCAAATCCTCTAACAATTATATAAGTAAATAACTCGCTGATATTGACATATCTTTCTCCCTTTCAGGTAACAGATTTGGCCTTACAAGGTGGTGTGGTTGGCAGCCATTTTGAGATTCTTTTACACTTTTGCTGTAAGATGATGATAATATCCTGTAAAAAAATTTTTTAATTTATTTGTAATAAATATTGATTTTGGATTTGGCTTTTATTTATTATTTTTGAGTATTAGCACATTCTTTGAATTTTGTTTTATTTTAGAAGGTATTGAATTGGCTTCATAATTAATTCTTAATGAATTTTTTGGGACCAGGTCGAGGTCGACCCATCGAAACCTATCCAAGGTGGGGAAATAACAATACCTATCCAGGGTTATTAAATCATTTCTAATTATTATAAGGTTGTTTAATTGATTTGAATAATTAATTCTTAATATAAAATACTTCTTGTTGTACTGTAAGGAAACCTTAGTTTTAGGAAATACGTTATTCAAGTTTTAGTGATAAATTTCGTATCCATTTAAACACTTTTTAAAAAGGGTGTTTATGGCACAACAATTTATTTCTGTTCTAATTTCAGAGAGAAACCTGATTACTGAAAAGACATAGCAGCTCTTCGAATAAAAGGTATGTCAAAAATATAGTACAATATATTATGTTAATGTTAATTTACTATTTGCCATGACTAGCATAAAGATAGGAAGTCAAGCCTATTGCATATTACTTGTTGGGGTCGGGTAGATATAACCCTAGAACACTATTCTGGGTAATTTTTACCTTATGCACATTTGTTTCATGGATGCCCAGACGTATGGGTGGAAGCATCCCAGTGGGTCTTTGTGTAGCTTAAGTTGGCTTAATAGCTCTCATACTGGAAGGTAGTGTATCCACATTCGTGCCATCTTGGGCCTGTGCATGTTTTGCTTTGGTTAAATTTTATCCCATAACATACAAACTTGTATGGGTAATATTTACCCTATAACCGTGATACAATACAAACTTGTGTGGATAATATTTACCCCAAAACCGTATTAAAATACTTACATACAAACTTATGTGGGTGATATTTTTCCCCAAACTGTTCTTTGTTGCAAAATGAAATTGAATATGAAGATAATGTTACAAGATTTTGAATAGCTCTAAAACTGACAAAGATTATGAGCAACCCTCTAAATGTGATGTGGACAGTGATGAGTTTGTTATTTCTAATTATTATTAATTCTAATATGAAATACTTCTTGTTAAACTGTAAGGAAACCTTAATTTTAGGAAATGCGTTATTCAAGTTTTAGTGATAAATTTCGTATCCATTTAAGCACTTTTTGAAAAGGATGTTTATGGCACAACAATTTATTTTTGTTCTGATTTCAGAGAGAAACCTGATTACTGAAAAGACAAAGCAGCTCTTTGAATAAAAGGTATGTCAAAAAAAATACTACAGTATATTATGTAAATAATAATTTACTACTTGCCATGACTAGCATAAAGAGAGAAAATCAAGCCTATTACATAACTTATTGATAGAGATAATCGAAAAGTAGTCCTCTATGGATACAAAAGTAGGCCTTTATATGATAAAATGAAGCAACACTCAAAGAAGAGAATTGCCGATATACTGAGTTAGGTATCATTGCTAATTTGTACAAAGGGGAGAATTTAAAATATACTAAGTTAGGTATAGTTGCCAATTTGTACAAAGGGGAGAATGGCTGATATACTGAGTTAGGTATCATTGCTAATTTGTACAAAGGGGAGAATTTAAAATATACTAAGTTAGGTATAGTTGCCAATTTGTACAAAGGGGAGAATGGCTGATATACTGAGTTAGGTATCATTGCTAATTTGTACAAAGGGGAGAATTTAAAATATACTAAGTTAGGTATAGTTGCCAATTTGTACAAAGGGGAGAATGGCTGATATACTGAGTTAGGTATCATTGCTAATTTGTACAAAGGGGAGAATTGGAGATATACTGAGTTAGGTATCATTGCTAATTTGTACAAAGGGGAGAATTTAAAATATACTGAGTTAGGTATCATTGCTAATTTGTACAAAGGGGAGAATTGGAGATATACTGAGTTAGGTATCATTGCTAACTTGTACAAAGGGGAGAATTTAAAATATACTAAGTTAGGTATAGTTGCCAATTTGTACAAAGGGGAGAATTGGAGATATACTGAGTTAGGTATCATTGCTAACTTGTACAAAGGGGAGAATTTAAAATATACTAAGTTAGGTATAGTTGCCAATTTGTACAAAGGGGAGAATTGCCGATATACTGAGTTAGGTATCATTGCTAATTTGTACAAAGGGGAGAATTTAAAATATACTAAGTTAGGTATAGTTGCCAATTTGTACAAAGGGGAGAATTGCTGATATACTGAGTTAGGTATCATTGCTAATTTGTACAAAGGGGAGAATTGGAGATATACTGAGTTAGGTATTATTGCTAACTTGTACAAAGGGGAGAATTTAAAATATACTAAGTTAGGTATAGTTGCCAATTTGTACAAAGGGGAGAATTGGAGATATACTGAGTTAGGTATCATTGCTAATTTGTACAAAGGGGAGAATTGGAGATATACTGAGTTAGGTATCATTGCTAATTTGTACAAAGGGGAGAATTGGAGATATACTGAGTTAGGTATCATTGCTAATTTGTACAAAGGGGAGAATTGGAGATATACTGAGTTAGCTATCATTGCTAATTTGTACAAAGGGGAGAATTGGATATATACTGAGTCAGGTATCATTGCTAATTTGTACAAAGGGGAGAATTGGAGATATACTAAGTTAGGTATAGTTGCCAATTTGTACAAAGGGGAGAATTGCTGATATACTGAGTTAGGTATCATTGCTAATTTGTACAAAGGGGAGAATTTGAGATATACTTGTAATGACAGAAATGCTTCATTTAACTGAATGGTACTTCCATTTACGGTTTTTAGACTTAATAAACGAATTGGTTTTCATCTCATCAAAATGTTATGTTAGCCACACGTAGTTGAGTTGGTGTAGGATCGAGTGTGCATACGCCGAGGTAGAGAGGCGTAACAAAGGAGTAGTTGTGTCTATGGTCGAGAGTTTGTGATTGAGTGCCAAGGTAAACAGAGGCGTCGTTGTGTGAGCCTCGAGCGTAGCTGCGCTAGGTAAGCTCAGAGCGCACTCTTTGAGCCGACAACGACCAGTGTAGAGGGGAAATGTTGCTCCCCCGTATTATTATGTGAAATTCTTACCTTCTCCCTTGTAAAAGGTATGCACTTGTTCTTGTTATCATGTATGTGTTGTAATAACACTTGACATTGTCTGTTGTGGTTATCTTTTTCTTCAAATGTATCAAATAAAGTACAATAAGTTGCCAGTATTGAAACTGCTTTATGCTGTGCTTGCATGTGGTTGGAACTGTGCCATCAACCGTAAGTTAAGATTTGTAATGTTATTCTCAGATTTATCAAGTTAGTCTTTGAGTTGCCAGGCTAACTGTGGAGTGTAACCAGTAGGTTAGGTATGAGTACAGTGTAGCCTAGGCTACAAAGTGTCTGTTGTTTGACATAGGATCGCTGTCCTAAATGAAGACTTTGTATTACAGGGTACCAGTTTGGAGTACTGAGCATGTACTAAGCTTTTGTAAGAATAAAAAGACCCCCGGGAACCAGCCTTTCCCTCAACCTCCACTGCAAATGAAGATCCGTCGTTCTCCATAGCAAGAGTCAAGTTACCTTAAGCCTAGGCTTAGAGTATTAGCCTATACCTGTAATGTACCCGTTATTAGCCTATGTCAAGGCTTGGTTTGTTATAGATAGGCTAGCCAGGGGTAAGTCGATTGTCCAAAATTGAATGGTGCCTCCGAACTTAGGTAGGGACAATTGACGAAGGTAAGAGTTAGTGAAAAGTCATGTATGAAACGGCATGACATACTGAGTTAGGTATCATTGCTAATTTGTACAAAGGGGAGAATTTAAAATATACTAAGTTAGGTATAGTTGCCAATTTGTACAAAGGGGAGAATTGCTGATATACTGAGTTAGGTATCATTGCAAATTTGTACAAAGGGGAGAATTGGAGATATACTGAGTTAGGTATCATTGCTAATTTGTACAAAGGGGAGAATTGGAGATATACTGAGTTAGCTATCATTGCTAATTTGTACAGTTGCCTGAATTCATCCCGGTACAGTTTACGGGGAGCTAAGGAGACATTTGACAGCTGTGCAAGCAGGTAAGGCTGTGTTTAGCAAAAGAGAAACTGTTGGCAACACTGCCTGTAAAACGAAGTTGTTGAGCTTGTAAATACGTGATGAAAAAAAAAAAAAAAAAAAAAACATTAATTTGGCTAAGTGGTGTTCAGCAAAGGACAATATTTTTATGTAAAAGAAAAAAAAACATTAATTTGGCTAAGTGCTGTTCAGCAAAGGACAATATTTTTATATATAATTAATGTATTCCAGCTTGTCACATGACCTATATGCCATAAATTTATTTGAAACTATAACACATTAATAATGGGCACTTTGCTATGGGTAAATATGCCAATAAGCATTATTCAACAGCCAAACAAAGACAAAGTGAGGTACTATGAAGCCCCTTTTAAGAGCTAGTTGCCATAATTTACCACAATTAGGGACATTAATATTGGAATGTCTATGCGTGGAACCAGTCCAAATAATATTTCTCAACAGCTTGGTATCTCTCGTAACACCGTTTATCGTTAGTTGAACCGATGGGAGGAGGAGGGTTATCTTGGTAATAGACCCATACCAGGTGCCCTAGGTGCGAGCAGGACAAGGACATCCTTCAAGAATGCGGAGGCAGTTAGGGAGCAGTTATATCTACACGTCTCTGCATCGACGGTGAGGAGACGCCTTCATGAACAAGGTAGTCACCATCGCATTCCTACTAAGAAGGAAAAGTTGACTGAGGCACAAACCGCTGAGACTCCATTTTGCCCAATAATATGTTGATGAGGTGTTGGATTTTTGGGGTCGGGTCATCTTTTCTGATGCCTTCTCGTTAACAAATCGTGGAAAGATCCATTGCTGGAGAAGGAACAATACAAGGGAAGTTATTGGGACCTTAACAGTTGAGAGTATAAGGACGTGGCTCCTGACCAATCAATATACATTTTATTTTATTTTTTTTCTTTTTTTTTTTTTTTGGCGAGTATTGGTGATGGTGATGTTTGGGATAGATGTACGTTTGTACGTTTGCTAAGCATTGTGATTCACAAAGGATGGACAGGTAATTAGTTATTAATTTTAGACAACACTAAATTAAAAGGCAGTTTTGTTCAACAAAACTAATATTGCTATCATTCCTTCTGGATATCTGCTGAACTATGAAATATTAGATTTAGTCGCATGTCGCCTGTCTGAAACACTTAACTGGTTTTGAAAATTTGCTGAATATTTTTTCTTTTATATGGAACCTAAAATATATTTGCATTTACGATATCAATAGTAAAGATAATCCATAGAAATTGTATTTATTACTGATATTTTTTTGTCTTCCTGGCATAAGTTTAAGTTTAGGCTAGGTGTTTATGATAATAACCTATTCATTGTTTATTATAACTTTGTTTTATGTTCTATTTCCACGAAAGATACGAGGAGGAGAATATCTACACGGATGCTAGGAATGGGCACGTTACGCCCAACTGTTGAGAATGGATACACCTCGCCGGTTTGGGATCCATGATAGAAGGAAGGTTCACTGCTGACAAATATTTAAGAAATACTGGAGGTGATGAGTTGTGAGACCGGCAATGATGTAGGCGCGGAGACGTGGGCAATAACGAATACAGAAGAGAAGAAACTGGATGTAGCAGAGATGAGAATGTTGAGATGGATGTGTGGGGTGACAAGAGATAAGATACAGAATGAGGTAATTAGGGGTACCACAGGAGTTAGAGAACTATCAGATAAGATCAAAGAAAGTAGACTGAGGTGGTATGGTCATGTCATGAGAAGAGATGAACAGTATATTGGGAGGAGAGTAATGGAAATGGAGGTACAGGGAATGAGAAGGAGAGGAAGACCAAAGCGAAGGTGGAAGGACTGTATCAAGGATGACCTTCGATCAAAGGGATTAACCGGTGATGAGGTGTGGGACAGAGGTAGATGCAGAACGCTGGCCAGAAACATCGACCCCACATAGAAGTGGGAAAAGATGCAGACAAAGAAGAAGACTGGAGGAGGTGATGGTTCCAACAGTACGTTCATATGCCAACCCGTATCCAGAACGCATAATTTTCATGCGGGACAACTGTTCCATTCACATGGCCAATATTGTTGAAAGGTGGTTTGACCAGCGAGGAGACATCGAACTACTGCCGTGGCCCAGGAAAGCCTGTGACCTCAACCCAATAGAAAATATGTGGGCTTGCATTGTGAATGCCTGGAATTCTGAAGAAGAAAGGACCTCAAATCAGCTTATGTAGCAGGCTGAAACAATAGGAAGTGCTTCGAAGGAGACCGCAAATTGTATACATCCACGTAGCATCTATACCTAAAAGGCTACGATGTGTAATAGATAATAATAAGGGTTGGACTAAATACTGACTTGTATGGCTGTTTTCATTTGATTTTTATTGGTTTAAATTTGTCCTTTGCCATAGTAATGGCATTAACAAGAATTTTTTTTTTTTTGTACTCATTAGCGCTTTCACTTACATAGTCTTGTTTATATATGTATCATGCATTTTATATAATTATTATTGTATTAATAACCTTTTTTGATTAGTTGAAACATTAAAATTTGATTATTTTAACTTTATTCTGTTTTAATTTGTTTATTCAGTTATTCTCTACTTTTATCTTTTTATTCACTGTTATTCTCATTAAATAGTTTATTAACTGTTATTCTCATAAAATAATTTATTCACTGTTATTCTCATAAAATAGTTTATTCACTATTATTCTAATAAAATAGTTTATTCACTGTTATTCTCATAAAATAATTTATTCACAGTTATTCCCATAAAATAGTTTATTCACTGTTATTCTTTGTATTTATCTAAAATGACTGCATTGAAAAAATAAAAATTTTAGAAATAACAGCTGTGAACAGTATATCGTCATTCATGTATTTAAGCGAGTTATATTTTTTACCTTGAGGTCAGCCTTGAGAAAGTGCACAGTTGCCAGTCCTTGTCCTATTCCCCATTATTAAGAATTGTGATCTATAAATTATTATAAAATTAACCCTTTAACCCCCAGGATATTTGGAAATTTCCAACCCTTAACCCCCAGGGGGTTATTTTTTTCTCCAGCACATTTTGCAGTATATATTTTTTTTAATTGCTCTAACAGCCTTAATTTTTGTCATAGAGAGGTCAGGCTGGTCTCAATTTTTGGAAAATGCCTGAATTTGCTTAAAAAACTATCAAAAATATGAAAAAACAAAATTTTTATAGCATTTTTTGCAAGGACATACTGGTACATCCATGGAGGTAAAGGGATGGCTTTTGTGAAACGTACCAGTACGTCCTTTGGGGCTAAAAGGGTTAAGAAAGCTGTGGTTTTTAAAAAAGATAAAAAATAGCATAATTCGCAGTATCTTCTCTTTAAAGAATGGTTGTGGAAGATGAAAGACGAGAAGCCACGCACTCATTCCAAAAGGGTGAGGGGGCCAACAACCACAGAGCGAGAGGGGCCGAAATTATGGAGTAGTAGAACCATAAAATAAGTTTTCATTCCTTTATAACTTTGATGTTAACTATTTTACATTATAGCTTCCATATTCACACAATAAGAGTGTTAAATTTATTCTACAGTTTAATGATAATGATTTTGGTTACATGTTTACCGACTTTTATTGCCAGGCAGCAATTTACTTACACAACATTTTCGTGTCTTCGTTTTTATAATATTCGAGATTTATTTACATATTTTAGTGTATTCGTTTTTATATTCGAGATTGAATTACATAATATTTTAGTGTATTAGTTTTTATTATAGTCGATATTTAATTACATAACATTTTAATGTATTAGTTTTTATCAAATTCGAAATTAACTTACACAACACTTTAGTGTATTCGTTTTTATCATATTATAAATTTATTCACACAACATTTTATACATACATATATGTATATATACATATGGATAAATGTATTTATGTATGTAGGTATGTATATGTATGCATATATACATATGTATATATGAATATATGTGTATGCATATATATATATATATATATATATATATATATATATATATATATATATATATACATATATATATATATATATATATATATATATATATATATATATATTATATATATATATATATATATATATATATATATATATATATATATATATATATATATATTTATATATATTTTTATATATATATATACACATATACGTGTATAAGTATTTATATATGTATGTATATGTGTGTATATATATGTGTATATATATATATATATATATATATATATATATATATATTATATATATATATATATATATATATATATATATATATATATATATATATATATATATATTGAAGAAGATACAGACCTAATGTATTTCTCAAAGTAAATTTGCTGTCGAGAATCACACCTAAATTTTAAGTCATACAAATTTAAGGAAACATTATCAATAATGAGATCCGGATGTTGAGGAGCCACCGTCCTTGACCTACTTACAATCAAACTTTTGAGTTTTGTTAGGATTCAACTTCATACCCCATAATTTGCACCATGCAAGAATTTTAGCTGAATCTCCATTAATGGATTCACCAACCCCAGATCTAAGATCTAAAGGCCCCCATACACTATCGAGCATCGAATCGCGCTTCGTGCAACGCGTCGAGTGTTCATAGTGTATGGGGGCTTTCGCATCGTGCAACGAGCCACTCGCAGCTGGCTCGACGCTATCAAGACATTCCTGATATTTTGTGGGCGGAGCTTCGAGCCAGGTGATAATTTGTTGGGTACACGAGGAAGGCTCCATTATTTTTGTATGTTGAGTGAAATTGAAGATGGATAGCGCCAATTCAAGAGAAGTGTTAAGTGACTTTATAGACCTATACCAGTCTTTCCCGTGTTTGTGGAAAATTAAATCGGCAGATTACTATAACAAACACGCAAAACAAATTGCTCAAGACAAATTAGTAGAAAAACTGAAAGAATGTGACCCTAATGCTGATCGTGAATCATGTTTACGTAAGATTAATTCTCTACGTGCATCATTTAGAAAAGAATTTAAAAAGGTTCAGGCCTCATACAAATCTTGGGGCTCTTTCAATCTAAGTTCTTCTAGCAAATTGGTATGTGAGAAATCATTTCTCTTTAAAAGCCACGATTTGCTCCACTTTGATCGCTTTTTACGTTTTTTCTCTTCGAGAGCAACAGCAATGCTTAAAAAATCGTCTGTGTCTAGGTCTGAGGATGACATCTTCACTGTGCGGAAAAAGCGCTTAACTGAAACAAGGCTCTTTAGTGTGTGGTCTCCTTCGAGTTCGAGCCAAGCTTGAGGTGACTCGAAGCGCGATTCGATGCTCGGTAGTGTATGGGGGCCTTAAGAAACGACCCACCCACTCCCAACTGTTTCATTTTGAAAACAAGAGCCTCATGATTAACGCGGTCAAAATCAGCACTAAAATCAAGGCCAATCATGCGAACTTCCTGACCACAATCAAGGGATTTCTGTACAGCGTTGGAGATTGTAAAAAGGGCATCACATGCTTCAAGGCCTTTACGAAAACCAAATTGAAAACTCGGGAATAGATGATGATTACCTTCAGCAAACCTATTAAGACGTTTTGCCAGAAGACGTTCAAAAACTTTAGATAACATGGGAGTTATGGAAATTGGGCGGTAATCAGTGGGGCTTGAGATACCACACATTTACATAGGGGAGTAATATTACCAATTCTCCAACAAGTGCTAAAAGCTCCTCTTCTTGCTAACTTGCGCAAAATAAGATAATTCTGGAGCCAAAAAATCTGCTGTCTTTATAAAAAAACAAAGGAAAAATACCATTTGGGTCTACACCTCCATAAGTATCAAGGTATGTATGTACAGTATATGTATAAGTGTATATATATACATATATATACATATATATATATATATATATATATATATATATATATATATATATATATATATATATTGTGTGTGTATATATATACATATGTATATACATATGTAATATATATATATATATATATATATATATATATATATATCTATATATATACATATATATATATATATATATATATATATATATATATATATATATATATATATATATGTTTCATAGTGTGGACAGGGAAAGTGTTAGGTTCTGATATCTTTATATTCCCGACGTTTCGTGATTCTTAATCAAAATTATCCAGGGCTACAAATAAAACCTAAACATAAAAATTAAAAGAGTTGAATTTTTTTCACAAATCCATCCAATAAAAAATCAGTTAAAAATTAAATGAAAATTAAAAGAAAAAATATATATATAAAGACACAGAGAAACTGAATGCCAACAACAGAAAGAAAACAAACCAAAGAAGGATGTGGCAGATATAATTGAATGGAAGCATGGGTATCTAAAGACGGAACTAGTTGCTTGATAATATTGACTCGAGAAGAGGTAAGTAGTGGTTATTTGACACTTGACCAATGAGGGTCAAATTTTTGTTCTCAATATTTTGTTTGCACATTTTGGCATGATTACGAATATTTGAATATCGATCGCTAACACCTCTATGGAAATCAATTCTAACCTTTAACAGCCTCTTGGTAAATCATACATAGGTCCCACACTTACACTTTGGCAATTATATTTATATACAACACAAGAGGACATATAAGGACTCAATCGATTTTTGAAGTGGAAAAGCGAGCCAATTATGAGATGGTTCTTAGAGATAAGTTTAACTTCCACAGCTGGGAAGGGTTGTTGAATGATTTCTAAAAATTTTTTCCTGAGAAAATCTTCTTGTTATTTAATAATCTATTGTGTATGTATATATATATATATATATATATATATATATATATATATATATATATATATATATATACATGTGTATCATATATAATACATATATACATAAATATAAATATATATATATATATATATATATATATATATATATATATATATATATATGTTAGTGTGTATATACTGCATATATATATATATATATATATATATATATATATATATATATATATATATATGTTTGTGTCTATATACTGTATATATATATATATATATATATATATATATATATATATATATATATATATATATATATATATATATATATATATATATGTATATATATATATATATATATATATATATATATATATATATATATATATATATGGAGATATTTTAAGTGTGGAGTAGGAACTTGTTGGTCAAGGAAAGTCTCCCTACGTCAGTTCCTAAAAGATCAACAGGGGAGGATAAGGAGCACCATTGCTCAGGGTACAAACATCCTGTTAATAACTTTCATGGCGCAGTTCACTAACCATCACTCAAATGCAAAGAACTGTACTCTGTCCATAGGCCTAGAAACTCCACACGTGAAATAAAAGTAATTTGATGGCCTACTCTAGCTTTGTCACGTCTAAAGTCATCTACACTCTTAGGCTCTGTTTTGGCTCCGTCCCAGCGACCCCAGTGAGATGCTGGACAGGGATCTTACGTTAAGTAATTATTGAGACAATGGAAAAAATGTGAGCAGTGATGTAAAGATAAGTAAGTTAAAGATATGGATCTTTACTTTTGAAGCAGATAGATTCAATACTAAGTCACTCACTAACACTTATTTTAAGTTACTTACTCCTTTCAAAATATCGGGTATACTGTCCCGAGATTAAATATTCATAATAGGCATAATGAAATAAATGGAGTAGAAATACGACGAGGTTTAATTAACCTAATCTTGATTTATAATACAAATTTACATAAAGAGAAGCGAATATCTGAACAAAAAGTAAAAGTATCAAAACAAAATGTAATGTAATAAAAATAAATTCAAAATAAAAAATATGGTTGCTTAGACACCTGATCTTTTGCAATGGTTAATAATAGAAATTGGGTCGGACACGTGGCGGTCCTGTGACCTCGAGACTGCGCTAGTCTCAAAAGTAAAAATGACATACAAAAAAATGTACACACAATCCCACCGCACACAACCCGAAATATGTAATAGCAAGCTAAACCTAAATCAAGAAAAAAATTAATCTAAGCTCAAAAAGGGGGTAAACTAGATGGCCACTCCTTACAAAAGCCACCCCTTGTCCTCAAATGGCCGATTAATGAATAGTTGCACAATGCGCCCTTGACTGGCTCACCCCTAGAATCCTCGCTCGTTTCCCTTCCTATCTTCAGCCGGCAGGTCTCCATGTGAGTCCAATTTTGGGACGGGGGGGGGGGGGGTGTGCACAGATTCACTGACCTGGTCGGTCAGCTGGTCACAACTGCATCTGAACGAATGGGGCGACACTAGGGTCGTTCGTGACGATTCACCTGGCTTCACCTTCCAAAACAGGACAGGGCAATATAATGTTGTAATGAGTATAGGAGACAGGATTTTGTACAAAATACTTAGAAAAATCTTTCTGCTCTAAGGGAATACACATAAACAAAAATCCTACCAATTCTGGCTTGCTATGAATTAATAACTGAAATAAGGAAGTAGCAATGGGCTGATGCGATGGGCAAACATCTTAGAATTAACAAACCTTAATTGGCACTGAAAAATAAAAGCTGCTTTCAAATCTCCCAAACCCAAACATGAATTTTCATATCTGAGGCCTTTGTTGTTATGTTGATTAGAAATGGCTGCATTTGTTGCTGTCATATATATATATATATATATATATATATATATATATATATATATATATATATATATATATATATGTGTGTGTGTGTGTGTGTGTGTGTGTCTGTGTGTCTGTATGCTTTTGGGACACAGCTTTACATTGAAGGTTATTACCTTGAAATTATTGGAATTATGAATTATATGAACTGTGGGTACTAGAGACATAGTTTCGTAGAAACAGTGCTGTCGTGAATAAAATTTGAAGAAAGGGAATAATCTTCTCTATAACCAAAGACTTACACAATTGAAAATTTACAAAAGCTGAGAAAATACAAGGATTCCTGTAGGAAACACATTGATGCCACTAAGGGAATCCAGTTTATATATATATATATATATATATATATATATATATATATATATATATATATATATATATATATATGTATGTATATATATACATATATATATATATATATGCATATATATGCATATATATATATATATATATATATATATATATATATATATATATATATATATATATATATATATATATATGCATATATATATGCATATATATATATATATATATATATATATATATATATATATATATATATATATATATATATATATATATATATGCATATATATATATATATAAATATATATATATATATATATATATATATACCTATTATATATATATATATATATATATATATATATATATATATATATATATATATTGTGGAGAATTTTTTATGGTTATGTTCTGAGTGGGAACTTAGTCCGGGAAAGTCTCCTTATAACAGTTACATAAAGTTCAACAGGGGAGGATATGAGCACTTACTCTCGGGGCACAAACACCCTGCTAATACTTTACTGTCACAATTCACAAACCATCACTCTCAAATACAAAAGTGAAATTTACTGTCCAGAGGCCGGAGTACTCCACACGTAGAAATGTCAATAATTCATGACCTACTCTAGCTTTGTCAGGTCTATAGTCATCTCATTCTCAGGCTCTGTTCCGGCTCCGTCCCAGCTACCCCAATGAAATGTTGGACAGGTATTTTACGTTAATGTAATTAAGACAAAATCCAAAATGGGAGCAGTGATGTAAAGTAGTTTAAAAGTTTAAAGATAAGG
>NC_090762.1:25689864-25722364 GCF_036898095.1 Palaemon carinicauda
TTTCGTAGATTCTCTTCCGCCACCCACCACTCCAGGTCCGACCGTTCCGCCGATCCCATTGGGATCAAGATGTCCGGGGAGTCGAGACCTTGACTCCATCCGGACTTCAGCCGCCACTGAAATGACCTCATCCTGAGGCGACTGCTGGGAACGAGGCGGGTTAGAGAGGAAAGGTGACCGAGGAGATGAAGCCACGATTGGGCTGGGAGTTCTTCTCGAGTGAGGAAAGGTCTCGCGACCTTCCTCAGCCTGGAAATCCTTTCGTCTGATGGGAAGGCTTTGTGGAGATTGGTGTCTATGATCATACCTAGATAAACCAGCCTCTGAGAGGGCTGCAGAGAAGACTTCTCGAGGTTTACCACGATCCTCAGATCCCGGTAAACCTCGAGGAGCTTGTCTCGGTGGTGGAGAAGGGAACCCTCCGAGTCTGCCAGGACCAGCCAGTCTTCCAGGTAACGAAGGAGACAGATGCCGGTCCTGTGTGCCCATGAAGAGATGACGGTGAGGACTCTGGTGAACACCTGAGGTGCTGTGGAGAGACCGAAACACAACACCTTGAACTGGTAGATCTTGTGATCTGGGCAAAATCTTAGGTACTTCCTTGAAGACGGATGGATTGGGATCTGGAAGTACGCGTCCTTCAGATCCAGAGTGCACATGAAATCCCGCGGTCTCACTGCAAGTTTGACCGTGTCTGCCGTCTCCATGCTGAACGGAGTCTGCTTGACAAGCTCGTTCAGTGTCGAGAGATCGATGACTGGTCTCCACCCTTCAGACGCCTTTTTCACAAGAAAGAGTCAACTGTAGAAGCCTGGGGACCCGTCCACGACCTCTTGGAGCGCGTTCTTCTCCAACATGGTCCAGACTTCGGCCCGAAGGGCCTGCCATTTTGCCAACCCCATAGCAAGAGCTCAGCGACACTGGATCCGCTGTCAAGGGAGGTAGAGATGCCGTGAACGGGACGCGATACCCTTGAGAGATCACAGACATCGTCCAGGCATCCGACCCGAGTTGCTGCCACCTTGCTGCGCAACTCTAAAGGCATCCCCCCACTGGTGGACATGCAGGGGGATTGCCACCCCTAGCGTTTCCGGCCTCGGCCGGTACCTCTAGGGTTCTTGTTTCCCCTGAAGGACTTCTTGCCCCTTCTGCCCTTGGCAGGAAAGAGCTTAGACACCTTGGGCTTCGCTATAAAAGCTGTCTTCTTCGTCTCCTTGGCAGGGCGGGGCTGCTGTACTGCCGGAGGCTTGTAGGGCCTTGATGTCAGGGCTCTATGGATGAGGGAATCCTGATTGGACTGCCTCCACCTCTCGGCAGTACGCTCCACGTCCTTAGGCTCGAACAGACTCTTGCTGAGGACAGAAGAGTCTCTGAGCCTACTAGCCTCGGCGCTGGGGACCTTCTGATGAAACCTCTCAGCCACTGCGTCCCGACGCTTGAGGATCGTGTTGGCCCACAAGCTGGTAACCTGGTGGGACAGGAACTCGATGGTCCGAGTGCCCGAGAGGAGGAAGGTCTCCAGAGCTTTCCTGGTGCTTTCCTTGGACAGATCCTCGGACCGCACTAGAATGCCCAGAGAACCCAGCCAGAAGTCTAGCCATGAAGTGGCCTGCATGGCACACTTGATGACCTTCTCATGACTGGATCTCAGTGGCCGATAAGGACACCTGCCAGTTGGAGTCTCTCTCAAGAGAGACTCCCCCAGTAAGGGCTTCCACGGGATGGTGCAGGGGAAGACTCAAAGAAGGCTCCTCAAGGATTTCAAAATATCTCCTCTGACGGACTCGAGGAGGAGGGAGGAGCTTATACCCGGCACTCGACCTGCTTGAGGAGGCAAGCTCCGCAAGTTGACCTTCGATCTTCTCTCTGGCACTCTTCATCCCCCGAGACCAGGGCAAAGCTGCACTGGTCCTGGAGGGCCTCTGAGAGCCAAAGATACCATCCAGGACTGTGTCCTGCCCATCACAAGGAGGGACCTCAGGATCTGGGATCCCGTTGAGACTCCTCATAAAAGACAGAACTTGCCAGAATGCATGTTCCGATTCTTGGCGCTCGCCTCCTGATGGACTCGCAGCGAAGTCTCCTGACCCCAAGGGCTCTTCCTGGGGGGACGCATGAATATCCTCGACTGGCCTAGGCTGCGCCTGTCTGATCCTGGCCGATGATTTAGGAACAGTCTTAAGAGTCCTTAGATTCCCTCCTGGGAGGGATACAGGACTCCAAAAGCGAGGGTGGCAGGTCCTTCTCCACCTCGAGAGGAGGACGAACTTCCTCCATTGGTGCGATGGGGAGGACATCCTCTCCGACCAACTCCGCTGAGGGGGGGTTATTCCTCCTCCGCAGGGGAAGGCGAGAAGGTCTGAGGAGAAGTAGGAACCTTGCCTAAGGATCTGCGAGGAGATAGCCTAGGTCTCGGAGGAAGATCCACGGGAGAAACTCCTCTCTTCCTCTTCAGGGGGACGAAACTGCCACTGGTTCGCGACCAGAGTCAGAGGCGGCAGGCTTCATAGCCTGTACAAGAGCTCTGAGAAGGGTATCAAACCACGGCTGTTGACTGACAGCGGCGCTGGCAGACACTCCCTCTGGAGGGAAGGGGACCGATGGATTCCCAGGAGGAGTACACAAACTAGGGTTCGCCATCTGGGCTGCAAAAGAAGAATCCGTAGATCTATCTGGGGAGCGCCCCCCCCTCTGGCGAGCGCACTAGTCTGCGCTTACGGAGGGGGGAGCGAGACAAGGAAGAATCCGCCTGGCGGCGGTCGCGTTGGGGCTCGTGAATCGGGCCCTGCACAGGGTCGCGCGCATTAGCGTAACGCGAGGCTGGAATATCGCGAGCGCGAACCCAATCGCACGCGCGCGGGCGGGAGATGCTGGAAGATCGCACGCGCGCTCACCCGCGTGGGCGGGGGCAGCCGCAAAGCGATGGCGCGCAGATGAATCAATGGCGCGGTCATGTCTCGGAGAGCAGGCCGGAAAAGGTCGCGAGAGCGTGATGGTGAAGGAGTCGGTGTACGACGATCAGGAACCGCCCAAACGCGCAGGCGCGCAGAGACCTGGTGGGAGCCGGAAGGGCGCGATATGACTGGCGCCTGGAAGAACTCGCCGCGAAGGCGATGGAATCATAGCAGAATCCCGAGGGACCTGTGGGCGACGGTCGGGAGGGATCACCCTATTCGCTTGTGAGTTTGTTAACTGCGCTGCCGATTGTTGGCGCGCATAGCGCGCATCTGGAACAGGCTGTTTTGGAAGTCACGGGTTGCGAATGGCATGAGGGACGCTCACAGTCGCCTTGAACGCAGGCACAGGGCGCGTAGCTGGGACTGGGCGCGACAGATGGGCGTCGCGCACGATATTATCGGCAGCAGACTCGCGCGATTCCAGAGGAGGCTGTGAGCGCCTGTGCGGAAGCTGGAATAATATCCGAGCGTGAAAGCGCATCGCGAGCCTCTTTAACAGCACGAGATGGCGAGCGCATCGCGGATGGAATCCTTCCCCCGTCGGGAGCGATGAGTCCGAAGGAACCTGTGGGCGACTGTGCGCCGACTCTGGAATCTTTTGGACCGCGCGAAGTGACAGGAACCGGGGGCGATCGCGCGTCGCGCTTTCCCCCTATAGGGCGCGACGAGTCCATGAGAACCTGTGGGAGCCTGTGAGCCAACTCCGAAACTTGTTGGACCGTGCGCGATGGTGATACAGGAACAGGGGGTGAACGCGCACCGCGTTTTTCCCCAAAGGGCGCAGCGAGTCCGTAAGAACCTGTGGGCGCCTGTGCGCCGACTCAGGCACCTTTGGAATCGCGCGCGATGTAACAGGAACTGGAGGGCGTGGAAGTGCTGGTAAAGGTGGGCGCGCGGGTGCCTTTGAGCGCTTGTGCGCTGCATCAGGAACAGTTGACGATGGGCGTGGGAGCTCAGGGGAACCCTGGCGCGTAACAGGATCAGAGGCGCAAACGCCTACAAGTGAGCACCGAAGCGCTTTGTCAGCAACAACAGGAACAACAGCAACGGGCGCAGGCAGAGCCTTACGCTTAGAGACGAGAGGCGCAGTTTTGCGCTCAAGTCCCTGAGACCCCGAAAGGCCAGGAGACTGCGCAATGGCAGACTCAGGGGGCGCGTAAAGCGCATCAGCAGCCTTCGAAGATGATGGTTGAGGAGACCCTTGTCCCGAAGGACGACCATCCTCCAAAGGGGAACGCAAACGATTCCCGGAGAGGTCTAGGTTGGAAGCTGGCAGGACAGGAGAGCAGCGAGACGTCTCCTCCGCAGAGGATTGTGGGGACGACGAGCCAAAGAGGCGCCTCCTAACCCCCTTAAAGGGAGAAGGAAGACCTCTACGGCGAAGGGGACGGCGAGCCTTCCGCCCTCTACGCCCACGAGGGGCCGTGGGATCAGCAAGCTGACCATCGACGGGCCTCCGAAGAGGCATCTCTACCAGAGAAGTCCCTCGAGAGGGAATCTCAGTCGAAGGAGAGACCATAGGACTCCGCTCTTCCCTCGAAGTGTGTTCGGAGGGAGAGACAGAGCCTTCAGCTACCTTAGTCACAACAGGTGTTTGGACAGATCCATGGGATGTTTCCGAAACAACTACGTCAACTACAGACAGAGGATCTATTTCCGCAGTAGTTGGCGATTGTTCGGCGGCCGCACCCCGCTTGACCATGTCAAACAAGGCTGCCTTGGAGGGCGAACCCTGTAGCCCCAAGGAAGCCCAAAGCTGTAAAAGATCCTTGTTAGACATAACGACCTCCTCCGAGGGGGGAGGGGCAGCCGCCTCGCAATGGTAGGCAGCAGCCTCTCCCTCACCACGGGATCAGTCGATATCAATATCAATATTACGGTCTACGCTACCGTTCGCCGGCCCCTCGGAAGAGACCGCCCGAGTGGGAACTTCAGAGGAGGAATGGGCGGCGGGAGAAGAAGACCTAGGATTTTCTCGCCCCGAGAACTTTCAGAAGGAGAACGATCCCGCTTAGCCTTCTTCTTACGTCGCCGGGCAAACCTCTCCCACTGGGAGGTAGACCACTCCCTACACTCAATACACAAATTAGCACTATCACACCGTTGGCCCCTACACTGCGGGCAAAAGGAGTGTGGATCCGTCTCCACGGCCGACATAAAGGTTCCACAAGGGCGGCCGGAAAGACCAGGGCAAGTGTGCATGATGATAATAGAGGCCAACTTCACACACAAACACTGTAAGAAAAAGTAAACAAAAAATTATGGCAGTCAAAGAGAGGAGAGCGCTGACAGGTCTGTCGTCTCTCCGAGCCAAAAGTAAAGTGGCCGAATCACTGGTGTGTGTGAGGGTGGAGGGGTAGTAAGCTAACCCCCCCCCCCAACTAGCGGTGGGGTAGGAAACCCTCGTTAAAACTTCATGGTTCGTCATTGGCTGCACCGAAGTAATTACCCCATGTAAATAGCGTGGTTTGTATTCAGTTAAGGAACAAATAAAATATGACAAATTCAAAGATAATTTGTATTTTTCCTAACCATACAAACCTTAGCTATTTACAGAGGGTTTACCTTTTAGCGCAGCTGAAATGGCGAGCCATTAGAATTTAACGAGGGTGTATTACCCCCGCGCTAGTTAGCGGGGGGGTAGGGGAGTGGTAGCTAGCTACCCCTCCCCCCCTCACACACAGATGAATGCTCACTTTCACTTAGAGGTAGGACTTGTCTTGGGGGACAGGGCTGGCGGGCAAATATGTGTAAATAGCTAAGGTTTGTATGGTTAGGAAAAATACAAATTATCTTCGAATTTGTCATTTGTTCCGTAACCGAAACACAAACCACGCTATTTACAGAGGGTGACTTACCCCTTAGGTAGGCTGGAAAGTCCCCAGCCATACTGGCTTTGGCTTTACCCGGGGACTCAGAATCCGAGTGAGTCGCACTCGAGAAAAGGAGTCCCTGCACCTCACCAGTTCCTTGCTCCGCAAGGAACCATGTGGCCTACGTAAGCTTGTGTGTGTAGGAAGAAGTGTGACCCGTCCTAGGCAGTTGACCTGGAGTTCCAGAAGGAACTCTGGGTTAGGACGTTCCCAATACCACCTCGTCAGGGTATGGGGGATGCGACAGTATTGACTCAATACTCGGAACACAAGGAAGCATGGTTTACCAGCAGAGGTTCGAGGTCAGCTATGCAGAGACCAGGATGCTGCTTCCTCGTAGAGGGGATGATGAAGAAAGAAATAAGAGCCAGACATACTTCTTTCGTTCATGCAGACTAAAACCTGATAACAATGCCCTCAACCTTCTGCTACCTGTCCAAAATGGAGCCTGAGGTTAGACCAGCTGTTGTGTAGCCACCACAGAGCGATAGAAAACGTATCGAGACTCCTGTGCGTCACGCCCTGCAGGGAGCGGGCTGCGAAGGTCATTAGACGCTTCCAGACTCCAGCTTGTAGCACCTGCGTCACAGAGTAGTATTACTCGAAGGCGAGGGACGTTGCGAAGTATCCAACATCGTGCTGTAGGGCGACGTGACGGGGGAGGGTCTGGAGACAGGTCGAGATGAATGTCCTTGAGTCCGGGCTGAAGAGGTATACTGGTGACTCTCCCCCGTGTCCTCCTTGTGCTCCTAAATCGGCTGCAACTGAGGACAAACTGCAGCTGTTCCCAGCGCTAACCTCTCGATTCCTTTACTGGTAAGAAAGAGAAGGTCTTGGGACATCAGATACAGAATGGAGACTCGAAATCTTGAATGAATTGGACCGAAGGGCCGGGAACCCCAGATTCTGAGTCTAGCCAACAACTCAGGAGCGAACCTGAATGTTGCCTTCCCCTCTTCCTTAGAAAGGGGGGAGTCGTAAGAGACCAAGAAGATTGCTTACACACTGGCCGTGGCCAGAGTGAGCAGGAGACCCAAGGCGGAATACAATCCGAGGCCTGTCGTAAAGGGTCTTGAGAAGATCTCCTAAAGGACTAAAAGTCCGAGCCATGCTCCAAGTTGGAGGTCTTCCTCCGACTAGGGCAGGGACGATCGTAGCTTCGCATGAGCGAGGATAGATCCAGCGGGCAGGAAAAAGTTATTCCTTTAAGCCTGAAGGTCAGGGAAAGGCTGAGCGACAGGCTTCATTGCCGAGAGCGGAAAGGAGTTTCCTCCCGCCGAAAGGCAATAAGACCGTTATTGCTGGAGAAGAGGCCTCAAGGGAAGAGGTATATCTCCCACGGCACCAACCACCTTAGACTCTTCACTTTGCCTGGAAGACCCCTGTGGATGACTATCGCAGATGACGCGACCTCCGTACCGCGACTGTAGCGGGTTGTGTCTTCTTGAGGAGGAGGCGTAGTGTCTCCAGGCATGAAGCCGAAGCGACGCCCCGGTTCGGGAGAGATGTCGCAGTGTGGTTGCTTGAGTAGTCTGCGCCGTGGGAGAAGCTCTCCCGGGAGTTCCGTCAGGGGAAGCAGAGGGTCCAGAAACCGTTCTGCGCATAGTCCCAGTGGAGCTCTCCCATTGAAAGGTTGACAGACAACCTGGTCATGTTGAGACCCATTGTCCACAGACAAAAAGGAGGAAAGACGCAGGCGTCGAAGTTGTCCCACCATTACCGAAATGCATCTTGCCAGAGTCTCGGGGTCTGAGACTGGGGGGAAGAATAGCGGAAGCTTGAGGTTCCAAGCTGTCGCGATCAGGTCCCCCAGACCAGTACTTGCTGGTTACCCAAGGTCAAAGACCCCCAGGTACACTCTCTACGAGGCTCTGCTCGGATAGTCGGAGAGAACATTCCCCTGCCTGGAATGAGAGAGCCGATGGTGGTATTGAGAGAATCTCAATCATCCCGGTATCTCTACTGCAAGATGTGAAGGTGTGAAAATGCGTCCCCTGCTGGTTAGAACACGCCAGAATCATGAAGTCGACGCGCACGGGGCGACTCGGCAGGAGCTGTAGGATCTGTAGAGGGGCCAGACTAAGGCCCCTAAGCCTACCTGAATGATGGAGAGGTATCCTTCAGGTCTTGACCATAGGCCTGGACCGGAACATGCCCCCCCCCCCCCCCCTTTCCTTTGACGAGTCCGAGAACAGCATCAAGAATGTGGGGAAAGGACGAGAATATCCACTACCATCAAGAGGCTCCATAGGTCAACACCCATTGCAGGTCTAATAGTTCCGCTGGTCCCATAGGGGCCACGAAGGCCGGTTAAACATTGCCTGAAGCCACCGGAACTTGGACCGCCCCACATGGAACTTATCCTGAGGCGACCGTACGGACTATAGACGGGTCAATGAGAAAAGGAGAACTAGGAAACGTTCCAAGGTAGGGCTGAAAGCTCTGCTTGACTGAGAACAGCTACTGCAACTCTCCTCAGTCTTGCCAGAGTCAACTGAAAGGAAGGCTCGGAGGATGTGGTAACAGAATCTGGCATGCCCAGGTGGTCACCCATCCAAGTACCGACCAGAACCGACGTTGCTTAACCTCGCTGGATGGACGAGAAGCGGGGTTTCCAACGTGGTAAGGCCGTTGACTCAATATCATGGCCAGATACTCCATATGTTGAGGCAGAGGAAGAGAAAGCTCCAAGCAAAATACCATGAGCCCACACTCATGGTAAGCATCCGGAAGCTTGTCCCGGCGCTGAAGAAGGTTGAACCCGAGCCTACCGGAGTTGACCAGCCCTCCAAACAGCAGAGGAGGCGGAAGCCTGCACCTGAGCGGCCAAGAGGAAGGCAGGGAGAGTTCTCTGGGAAAACAAACCTGCTATGCCACGGCGGGATAGCCACACTGCATCATAAGCAGGAATACTTGCAGTCTAGGCTGAATTCGACGAGCACCCTGGAAGATGGATGGAATGGAAACTGAAAGTACCCGTCCTTCCGATCCAAGGTTTAAGGAGTCCTGTCGCCTCGTTACCAGTCTGATCGATTCTGCTGGTCTACGCTGGCCGAAGTTTGTTCGACAAACTTGATCAGGGCTGAGAGGTCGACTACGGACATCCCCTCTCAGATCCTTCCTTACAAGAAAGGATCGACTGAGGAGGCCGGGGGTGAAGCCGTCGATGATCCTAAGGAAGACCTTCGCCTAAGGTATGGATCTTTCTGCCCAACCGGGCAACTCTTGCTGACGCTATGGCATAGAGGTTCAGAGACACTGAATTCACTGACAGAGACAGCAGGCGCGATATCCTTGGCTGATCACAGAGATTGTGCAGGAATGGGCATCGGGAAGCTGTCATTCGGATGAGTAACCTTAAGCATCCTCCCAGTGAAAAACCTGCAATCCTAGAGTCCGTGAACTCCTTTTAGGACTATGCCCCCCCCCCCGGGGGAGTCTCCCGTGCCGTCTGTTCCTGACAGGAGGAAACTGCAATTGGACACCTTGTCCCAGTTGTCGTAGCCGATAACTTAAGCCGACGTGGTTGAAAGAAAAGGGCGCTGGAGCCCTGCAGAGTCTGGAAGAAAGCGCCTTGGAGGAGTGAAAACGGAAGTCGATTTCCTCCGCACAGCCGCTGTCTAAGTCTCTGTCCTTGGGCACAAACAAACTCTTCTCAAGGATGGAAGGGTGTTTGAGGTCGTCGACCTCCACAGATGAGACACCCGAAGGAAGCCCTCAGTCAGCGCGTCCAGATGGTACAACATCGAGCTTGTCCGCAAGTTAGATACTTAACGACGAAAGGCCAAGGTGCCTGAGCTCGAGAGGAGGAAAGTACCCATGATCTTCCTGTAGCTTCCTTGAACCAAACCTCGGGCCGTAACCGAGGAGGGAAAGGACCTGGTAAGCTCCCAGAGGAAGGGGTAAGCAGTCACCCCTTGTCCGATGGAGAAATCTCGAACAGAAAGCCCCCCCACAAAAAATCCTTCCAGGGAATGACGGGGAAGGGCTAACCCAGGTTCAGGAAAGAGGAGTGTTGCTCAGATCTCCCTTAAGTTTCTCCTATTCTTGCAAGTGCCATGCTCCGCGTTTACGGGGTGAGGCCGTGTTCTGGAAATATGCTCCAGAAGAACTCGCCAGGCTGGCCATGCTGCGAAAACCCCATTGGGGATCGTGGTCGCAATCGCCCTGGAGCTCGCGCGACGGTAATTCAAAGATTTGCGCGTGGGCGAATGTGGAAGAGCCGATGCACGGTAACGCAAACGAAGGTGAGCGAAGGAGAGCAGAAGGAGGGCGAACGTGGTAGGAAGGGCGAGAGCTGGTGGTCGGCGAGCGATAACCCATAGACGAGCAATGGATACTGCAAGAAATAAGCCGACGTTTGTACGAAGAAACAATGTAGGTTCGAGCGACGGAACACCGTCGGTTCGCACGACGGAACACCGTCGGTTCGCACGACGGAACACCGTCGGTTCGCACGACGGAACACCGTCGGTTCGCACGACGGAACACCGTCGGTTCGCGCGACGGAACACCATCCGTCCGCTCGATGGAAAACCATTGGTTCGCGCGCGGGCGAACATTGGACAGCATGGGCGCGGACGCGCATGAGCGTAGACGTGCTGGCACGTGGGCGTGTGGGCGCGCAGGCGAATGATCGCGCGGGCGCACAGGCAAGCGGGCGAGCGGGCGAGCGGTCGCGCGGGCGCGCGGGCGAGCGGCCGCGCAGGCGAGCGGCGCAGGCGAGTGGCGCAGGCGAGCGGCGCAGGCGAGTGGCGCAGGCGAGCGGCGCAGGCGAGCGGCGCAGGCGAGCGGCGCAGGCGAGCGGGCGCGCAGGCGAGCGGGCGCGCAGGCGAGCGGTCGCGCGGGCGCGCAGGCGAGCGGTCGCGCGGGCGCGCAGGCGAGCGGTCGCGCAGGTGAGTGGTCGTGAGGGTGGGCAGGTGAATGAGCGCGAGTCCGAGGCGGCGAACGCAAGCGTTAGCGCGATGGCGAGGAAACGCGCTGCCGCGTGGGCGAGGAAGACCGCTGGCGATATGGACCAACAGGCGATCGGTGGTGAGCTGGTGAGCGCTAACGTGCAGGTTGGCGATGGCGCGTTGTGTCATGCCGACGCGATGGCCGAGCAGCATGCGCAGGTGAGCGATCGTGCGTTGGCGAGCAGCATGCGAAGGTGAGCGATCGCGAGCAGCATGCGCAGGTGGGCGATCGCGCGATGGTGATCAGCATGCGCAGGGTCGCGCTATGGTGATCAGCATGCCAGGGTCGCGCGATGGCAATCAGCATGCGCAGGTGGGCGATCGCGCGATGGCTAGCAGCATCCGCAGTTGAGGGTCGCGCGATGGCGAGCAGCATCCGCAGGGTAGGCGATCGCGCGATGGTGATCAGCATGCGCAGGGTCGCGCGATGGTGATCAGCATCCGCAGGGTCGCGCGATGGCGATCAGCATCCGCAGGGTCGCGCGATGGCGATCAGCATCCGCAGGTGGGCGGTCACGCGATGGCGATCAGCATCCGCAGGTGGGCGGTCGCGCAATGGCGATCAGCATCCGCAGGTGGGCGGTCGCGCGATGGCGATCAGCATCCGCAGGTGTGAGGTCGCGCGATGGCGATCAGCATCCGCAGTTGAGTGTCGCGCGATGGCGAGCAGCATCCGCAGGTAGTTGATCGCGCAATGGTGAGCAGCATGCGCAGGTGAGCTAGTAGCTGGCGAACTATGTTCCTTCAGAAGAGTTGGAGAACGTTGGCGTGCCGGCTGTAACACACGCAGGCGATCCGGAGATCGCCGAGAGACAGGTGATCGCTGGCGAGCTGATGATCGCTGACGAGTAGAAGGCTACGCGTGGAAGCCTGCGCATAGAAAAAGAGTCCTTGACCCCGACCTGAACCGAAGTTCTAGATTGCGAGGGCGAACGTGGGCGCACAGGGCGTGTAACAGGAACCAACAGGAACAGCAGGGATGATCATCATGAAAGCGCTGACGAACAGGAGAGCGCTCATGAGCAGGAGAGCGCCTGTGCGCTAACACTGAGCAGGAGCAGGAGAGAACACAGCAGAAGGGCGCGCAGGGGAACCCTGACACGCAAGAGAAGAACACCCGTGGGAGGCAACCCTTTGCCCCCAAGGGATCGTTGTCCGCCGGGAGACTGATGTCCGTCGGAAGACCGCTGTCCGTCGGGAAGACCGCTGTCCGTCGGGAAGACCGTTGCCCGTCGGAAGACAAGATCAGACTGCTGTCCATCTGCACCAAGGTGGAAGATCAAGAAAAAGGAGTTGTAGGCTGCAAACGGAGATTCAAAAAGGCGCCTCAAGCACCCTTATAGGGAGATGAGAGGTCCTTACGACGAGGCGGACGTTGGGCCTTACGGCGAGGGAGGCCAACAGCAACAGCAACAGAAGAATCCTTCGAAGAGGAGTCTCTATGAGTGTACTCTCTCGCGAACGAAAGAGAAACACTTCGTAGAAGAGACTGGTCAGCCAGTGACCTAAAAGGAGCAATCCTCTGAAGAGGAGCTCCTGCAGTTGCCCAGCCCCTTGAGCGAAACTGTAGGTGTGATCGCTCAGCACCAAGAGCTTTGTCGCACGAAAAAAAAGGCAAGAGAAGAACCCCCCCCCCCCCCCAAAGGGGAAAAACTCAAGCCTGGACAGGAAAAACTTCCCTCGGAAGGAAAGTTACCCGCCCAAGGAGGCAAGCCTCCTGAGAGTTCTAAAATGAACTGGAGAGCTGTCCGTCGTCACGGGAGTACTTCCAGTAAAAGGAGACACGCCCCTGACGAAAATACAAGGGGGGAGGCAGCAACAGCCGAATCCCTAGGACTCAACAAGACAGCTCACACCGTTGCCATATTACAGAAACGAACTAGATCGGTAACTGTAAAAAAATAAAATGTTATTTTTATTAGTAAAATAAATTTTTGAATATACTTACCCGATAATCATGTAGCTGTCAACTCCGTTGCCCGACAGAATTCTATGGAGGGATACGCCAGCTATCACAATACTAGAAGGGGGTGTACTTACCAGCGCCACCTGTGGCCAGGTACTCAAGTGCTTCTTGTTGACACCTCCTCAATTATTCCTCGGTCCACTGGTTCTCTCTGGGGAGGAAGGGAGGGTCGATTAAATCATGATTATCGGGTAAGTATATTCAAAAATTTATTTTACTAATAAAAATAACATTTTTCAATATTAAACTTACCCGATAATCATGTAGCTGATTCACACCCAGGGAGGTGGGTGAAAACCAGTGTACAAGATTAAAGGATAGCTAAGTATCCCATATTTCATATAACAGTTATCTCAAATAACAATGAAATAATAAGTACCTGGTAAGGAAGTCGAATAGAACCGTTACTCTGCCTCTTTTTTTAAAGTTCGTCTTCCTTACTGAGCGCAGCGTTCCTCTTGGAGGCTGAATCAACCCAAAGGTGCCAAAGTATACAGGGTTGCAACCCCTACTAAAGGACCTCTACCAAACCTTTAACCCAGGCGCTTCTCAAGAATGAATAGACCACCCGCCAAATCAAAAGGATGCGGAAGGCTTCTTAGCCTACCGTAACAACCATAAAAACAACAATAAAAGTATTCAAGAGAAAGGTTAAAAAAAGGTTATGGGATTAAGGGAATGTAGTGGCTGAGCCCTCACCTACTACTGCACTCGCTGCTACGAATGGTCCCAGGGTGTAGCAGTTCTCGTAAAGAGACTGGACATCTTTCAGATAAAATGATGCAAACACTGACTTGCTCCTCCAATAGGTTGCATCCATTATGCTCTGCAGAGAACGGTTTTTATTAAAGGCCATCGAAGTAGCTACGGCTCTTACTTCGTGGGTCCTTACCTTCAGCAATGCAAGGTCTTCCTCCTTTAAGTGAGAATGTGCTTCTCTGATCAGAAGCCTTATATAATACGAAAGCCCATTCTTGGACATGGGTCTCGAAGGTTTCTTGATGGCACACCATAAAGCTTCTGACTGTCCTCGAATAGGTTTAGACCTCTTAAGATAATATTTGAGAGCTCTGACAGGGCAAAGAACTCTCTCTAGTTCGTTACCTACCATGTTGGAGAGGCTAGGTATTTCAAACGATCTAGGCCAAGGACGTGAAGGAAGCTCGTTCTTTGCTAGGAATCCAAGCTGAAAAGAACATGTTGCAGATTCGGTTGTGAAACCAATGTTCTTGCTGAAGGCATGAACCTCACTGACTCTCTTAGCTGTTGCAAGGCAGACGAGAAAAAGAGTCTTGAGGGTAAGGTCCTTGAAGGAAGCTGACTGGAGAGGTTCGAACCTAGATGACATAAGGAACCTTAAGACTACGTCTAGATTCCAGCCTGGAGTGGAAAGACGACGTTCTTTAGACATCTCAAAAGACTTAAGAATGTCTTGAAGGTCCTTGTTGGAAGACAGGTCCAAACCTCTGTGGCGGAGAACTGAAGCCAACATACTCCTATATCCTTTAATCGTAGGTGCTGAAAGGGATCTCTCATTCCTAAGATGTAGAAGGAAGTCAGCTATTTGGGTCACAGAGGTATTGGTAGAGGATATTGAATTGGCTCTACACCAGCTTCGGAAGACCTCCCACTTAGACTGGTAGACTCTACGAGTGGAAACCCTTCTTGCTCTGGCAATCGCACTGGCTGCCTCCTTCGAAAAGCCTCTAGCTCTAGCGAATCTTTCGACAGTCTGAAGGCAGTCAGCCGAAGAGCGTGGAGGTTTGGGTGCAACCTGTCTACGTGAGGTTGACGTAGAAGGTCCACTCTTAGAGGTAGAGTCCTGGGGAAGTCGACTAGCCATTGAAGTACCTCTGTGAACCATTCTCTTGCAGGCCAAAGGGGAGCAACCAGCGTCAGCCGTGTCCCTTCGTGCGAGACGAATTTCTGCAGAACTTTGTTTATTATCTTGAACGGTGGGAATGCGTACAGGTCGAGATGGGACCAGTTCAGTAGAAAAGCATCCACATGAACTGCTGCAGGGTCTGGAACAGGGGAACAGTACAGCGGAAGTCTCTTGGTTATGGAGGTGGCAAACAGATCTATGGTAGGTCGACCCCACAAGGTCCAAAGTCTGTTGCACACACTCTTGTGGAGGGTCCATTCCGTGGGAATGACCTGATTCCTTCTGCTTAGGCGATCTGCTGAGACGTTCATATCGCCCTGAATGAACCTCGTGACCAGAGTGAGGTTTAGACCTCTTGACCAAATGAGGAGGTCCCTTGCGATCTCGTATAGGCTCCTCGAATGGGTCCCTCCTTGCTTGGAGATGTAAGCCAAGGCTGTGGTATTGTCTGAGTTCACCTCCACCACTTTGCCTAGCAGGAGGGACTTGAAGTTCAACAGGGCTAGATGAACTGCTAGCAGCTCCTTGCAGTTGATGTGGAGTAATCCTTGTTCCTCGTTCCACGTTCCCGAGCATTCCCGTCCGTCCAAGGTTGCACCCCAGCCCGAGTCCGATGCATCTGAGAAGAGATGAAGATGGGGGTCTGAATGGCCAACGATAGACCCTCCTTGAGAAGGAGGTTGTGCTTCCACCACAGGAGAGTGGTCTTCATCTCTTGGTTGATAGGGATAGAGACTGCTTCGAGAGTCGAACCCTTGTCCCAATGAGCTGCAAGATGGAATTGAAGAGGGCGGAGGTGGAGTCTCCCTAGCTCGACAAACAGGGCCAGTGATGAGAGGGTCCCTGTGAGACTCATCCATTGTCTCACTGAGCAACTGCTCCTCTTCAGCATGCTCATGATGCACTCTAGGGCCTGGCTTATCCTGGGGGCCGATGGAAAAGCCCGAAAATCCTGACTCCGAATCTCCATTCCCAGGTACACAATGGATTGGGAGGGAATGAGTTGAGACTTCTCTATGTTGACTAATAGACCTAGGTCTCTGATTAAGTCTAAAGTCCAATTGAGATTCTCCAGACAACGACGACTCGAGGAGGCTCTCAACAGCCAGTCGTCTAAGTAGAGGGAGGCTCTGATGTTCGACAAGTGTAGGAATTTTGCTATATTCCTCATCAGATGAGTAAAGACCATAGGAGCTGTGCTTAGGCCAAAACACAGGGCTTGGAATTGGTAGACAACCTTTCCAAAAACGAATCTCAGGAAAGGTTGGGAGTCTGGATGAATAGGAACGTGAAAGTATGCATCTTTCAAGTCCAACGAGACCATCCAGTCCTCCTGTCTGACCGCTGCTAAGACCGACTTCGTCGTCTCCATAGTGAACGTCTGCTTGGTGACATACTCGTTGAGAGCGCTGACGTCCAGCACCGGTCTCCAACCTCCTGTCTTCTTGGCCACAAGAAAGAGACGGTTGTAGAAGCCCGGGGATTGATGGTCCCGGACTATAACCACTGCCTTCTTCTGCACAAGTAGCGACACCTCCTGGTGCAATGCTAGCCTCTTGTCCTCTTCTTTGTAGTTGGGAGAAAGGTTGATGGGCGATGTGGTCAGAGGTGGTTTGAGGCAGAATGGAATCCTGTAACCGTTGCTCAGCCAACTGACAGACTGGGCGTCTGCACCTCTCTTCTCCCAGGCCCGCCAGAAGATCTTGAGTCTGGCTCCTACTGCTGTCTGGAGATGCGGAGAGTCAGTTTTTTCCTTTAGATGTCCTGGATCCTTTCCTAGACTTGCTCCTGTGAGAGTCTGGACGGGAGCTTCCTCGGCTGGGGGCTCTACCACGAAAGGGCGGTATGAACCTCGTAGCAGGGGTATCAGCCACTGGGGAGCGATAAGTCTTGGGGACTGAGGTAGCAACCTTAGACTTACGAGCCGATGAGGCTACAAGATCGTGTGTATCCTTTTGTATCAGGGCAGCAGACAAGTCCTTAACCAGCTCTTCGGGGAAGAGGAACTTCGAGAGCGGAGCAAAAAGGAGTTGTGACCGTTGGCAAGGTGTAATGCTGGCGGAAAGGAAGGTACACAGTTGTTCCCTTTTCTTCAAAACCCCTGATACAAACATCGACGCAAGCTCACCCGAACCATCCCTAATGGCCTTATCCATGCAGGACATTAATAGCATGGCAGAATCTTTGTCCGCAGGAGAGGTCTTCTTGCTGAGGGCCCCCAGGCACCAGTCTAGAAAGTTGAACATTTCAAATGCTCTAAACATTCCTTTCAGTAAGTGATCCAGGTCTGAGAAGGTCCAACAAACCTTCGAGCGTCTCATTGCAGTTCTCCGAGGCGAGTCTACCAGACTTGAGAAGTCAGCCTTGGCAGAGGCAGGTACTCCCAACCCTGGTGCTTCTCCTGTGGCATACCAAACGCTCGCTTTCGAAGTGAGCTTCGTTGGAGGGAACATGAAAGAAGTCTTGCCAAGGTGTTGCTTAGACTGCAGCCATTCCCCTAAGATCCTTAAAGCCCTCTTAGAGGATCTAGCTAGGACTAGCTTAGTATAGGTGGACTTAGCTTGTTGTACGCCCAGCGAAAACTCAGATGGCGGAGAGCGGGGAATAGCAGAGACAAAGTGGTCTGGGTAAACCTCCCTAAGTAGAGCCAAGACCTTACGAAAATCAATAGACTGTGGAGAAAGCTTGGATTCATCCACGTCTGATGAGGGATCCAGGTGTGCCTCCTCATCATCCGAAGCCTCATCACCAGAGTGTAGCGAAGAGATCGGACAAGAATGCTGAACTGCAGAGTCAGAACGAGAAGGAACAATAATAGTGGTTTCCTCTTCAAGTGACTGTTGAGGGAAAACCTGAGGCTCAGACTGCAAAGGCTGAATAACAGACGAAGCAGAAGGAAGGCGCATGGGTGGAGGAGGCTGACTCCTAGCATGAGAGGTTGAACCCAAGGAAAGCGCTTGCTGAGCGGTTGGTGGAAGCGGAGTAGCAAGTTCCTGTTCCTGTGGTATGAGCGGAGCATGATGAGGTTGAGGCTGCGCAGAACAAGGTAATTGTCTCGCAAGCTGAGGCTCCTGAGGCGCAGGGCCAAGGTGTAGTGGTGCTTGCCTTGTGGAGGGTTGAGCTCGCTGCAGCGAGAGCTGAGGAGACTGACTCATGGACGGGAGAGGTTGTTGTACCTCAACCGAGAGTTGCACCACTGGTGGAGCAGCAAGGGGAGGAGGAGGAAGAGAGGTATAATCCTCCTGATCCCAAAGCAAAGGTTGCCTTAACGAAGGCGTAGGCTGAACACCACTGGGAACAGCAAACTCAGAATGTGGCTCAACATCGTACGCCTGGCAGGTGGTACTGCGATCAGGCGGGGCGAGCGTAGGCGGAGCGAGCGTAGGCGGAGCGAACGCAGGCGGAGCGAACGCAGGCGGAGCGAGAGCAGGCGGAGGGAGTGTAGGCGGAGGCGGAGGCGCAACACTCTCAGCCCGACACTCACGCATCAAGTCCGAAAGCTGTGCTTGCATGGACTGAAGAAGAGTCCACTTGGGATCGGCAGAAACGACAGCAGACTGAGGAAAAGCCTTAACAGTCGAGCTCTGTTGTGGCAGAACCTTACTCCTCTTGGGCGGAGTGCAGTCGACAGATGACTGAGGCGAGTCAGAGCTGAGCCAATGACTGCAACCTGGCTGAGCACTCGCGGACTGGACTCTGCGTTTAAGCGGTCTCGAGACCTGAGACCAACGTTTCTTCCCAGACAGTTGATTAGCGGACGAGATAAAGACGGGCTCAATCGTCTGCAGGTGGGAGTGACGGTCTTTGGAAGACACGCCCGCAACCACCGAGGATACTTCTGTGCGCCTAACAAGGCCTGCCGAACCCTTATGCCCTTCGACATTGCTTCTCCCCTGGGCTTGGGAGCTTGCAAGAGGTCCCGGACTGGGAGGACGACTGGCTCGCACAGAAATATCCTCACGCACCACACTGGCACTGACACTAGCACTTGGCACTGCACTGACACTAGCACTCGTCACAGTACTGGCACTAATTCCACCCACTGCACTCTTGACCTTAAGTTCCTTTACTTCGGCCATCAGAGACTTATGGTCACTTACCACTGACTCTACTTTATCGCCTAAGGCCTGAATAGCACGCAAAACAACTGACATATCAGGCGGAGGGCAAATAGTAGGTTCGGGGGTAGCCACTACAGGGGTAGGAAAAGGAAGGGGATCATGAGGTGAGGAAAACAGTGAAGAGTGAGAAGAACTCCTCCTAACTCTACCTCTCTCTAACTTAGTTGAATATTTCAAAAGACGGACAAATTCCAATTCCGAAAGTCCGGCGCATTCCTCACATCGATTTTCTAACTGACAGGGCCTGTCCCTACAGTCAGAACAAGCGGTGTGAGGATCTACCGAGGCCTTCGGAATACGCCTATTGCAAGACCTACATCGTCTATGGGAGGGGGCTTGCGAAATGTCAGACATCTTGAATCCAAAGAGTTAGCCAAAGGGGGTTCCAAAATCAAGCAAAAAATCGTTAACCGTTAATCAGGACTATATAAAAGCTATCTAGCTAATATAAGAAGGTTTCCAGTAAAGCGACAGCCGTTAATCTGAGAGAATACTTCACCAATTAGCCGTGAAAATACTCGAAGACCATAAGCGTATCCCAGAACGTCTTGCCGGAAGCACGACAGAGGAATAATTGAGGAGGTGTCAACAAGAAGTACTTGAGTACCTGGCCACAGGTGGCGCTGGTAAGTACACCCCATTCTAGTATTGTGATAGCTGGCGTATCCCTCCATAGAATTCTGTCGGGCAACGGAGTTGACAGCTACATGATTATCGGGTAAGTTTAATATTGAAAAACAAATAACATTAGTACACATTCATTCCCCCGGGAAGGCTCCGAAGAGGAATGGAAACAATAATTACACAACAGGCACGTGCCCTCACAACCACTTACACTCACGGAAGGAGAGCTGTAACCAAAACAGAATTATAACAATTATAATTATGTAACTATGTAATTATGTAATTTAAAAATGAATGAACACTAAAGAAAGAACGAAAACCCCGAAAGGAATCGTTCTACAAGCTGAAAAAAAAAAACAACTACAATTAGATTCATAAACTAATTGAGACAAACGTACGGCGTAGCAACCCCCCCCCCCCCCCACACGGAAAGGAAGCTACAAGGGCGTAGTAACACGTAGTAAAAGGGTGAACGACCTCAAGAGAGAGAGAGAGAGAGAGAGAAAGACATAAGTCAAACTCGATCGCCACCCATAAAATTACGCCGTGGTGGCCTAACTGCCGAGGACTCCACGTAGATATCGTACACTACACACACAACTCTGAAAAGGAAACTTACTGATTTCTATACTCAAATATATATACAAACATGAAACCATGATTACATATACTGTATATTGAGTAAATGAAAAGTAAGCAATTAAGTAAAGACAAAACAAACAATGGCTGCCAAGAGAGGACCAAGACAGAGACGTCTGTCACAGTCCGAGCCAAAAGTGAAAGTGAGCATTCATCTGTGTGTGAGGCGGGGGAGGGGTAGCTAGCTACCACTCCCCTACCCCCCACTAACTAGCGCGGGGGTAATACACCCTCGTTAAATTCTAATGGCTCGCCATTTCAGCTGCGCTAAAAGGTAAACCCTCTGTAAATAGCGTGGTTTGTATTTCGGTTACGGAACAAATTAACATATTACATGAATAGATATAGGAATAAAGAATATATCTATATATTTACAACCCTTAATATTAAGGGGTTCCAATACAAGACAAATAGTCACATTTAACAATTGGAACATTTATAAATATACGAAAAAATTTGGTATTCCAAAAACCTACAAGTAAACAACGATAAAAAGAATCGTGTGACTATATCGATTGTCATGAATACTACGTCGTATAAAAATTAACTGAACGCAAATTCTCTTTAATCTTTGTAAACAGATTAGCTAAAGAAAAAATACTAAAAGGACCAATATAATTGGAAAATGACATATTTATTTTATTCAATTTAATTTATAAACTCAGTTTTTAAAAAAAAAATGTACTTATCATAAATATCGATACATGTTGTTGGGGTATTAAAGCCAACACTTGTTGTTGGCACGGGCCTTTCCCTTGGTTGGCCCGTAGGTTAACGATACAAAGAGTATTACTGTACTGTAACCATAGACTGAGGACTGCGTAGCATAAATAAAAATGAACGCTAGATAATCTTTAAAACAGATCGAAGATTATTCAAAGAAAGCATACCAAAAGGACAAAAATTTTCTTAAAACAATATAATCCTTTTATTTTATATAACTAAATACAGTACTTTGTAAGATAGTATTAACTTCTCATTCTTTGTAGAAAAAAGAAAGAAAATGCAAGTCATACTCAAGCTTATGTCAAATGACTGTGATGTCATAGATGAGGAAAGATGTTTACCTATCGCCATATGCTTTCGTTAGTTAAAAATAGGTTAAAATATTTTTAATCCTACCTTTTACGCTATAACATAGCGACAAAATATTAATCAAAAACCTAATAAGCGAAAGCTCAAACCCGAAACCAGAGTACATCACCAAGGTACTGCTAAAATCCAGGTTAAACACGAGTAAATTCCATTTCTATGTAGCCAATATGGCGGCAGAAGAAAATCTGATACTAGGAGGGATAGTTCGACCTAACCCCGTGGTGGCGCTAGTGTATACCTGTCATACCTGTGCGATTGCTGCAAGTTTTGAATTTTCTGCCGGACAGAAGCATAAAGCTATTATATATAACCAGCAGGTAAGTTTAAATGTTTAAAAGAGAACATTAAAACACCACTTAACCTAAAACACCACTTAACCTATGTTCCCCACCTAACCTAACCTGTAGTCCATTTCTTTTAGCGAGGCAGATTTGCACCGACTCGCAGCGGTGCCCTTTCAGCCCGGAAAAGCTTCCTGATCGCTGATTGGTTAGAATTATCTCGTCCAACAAATCAGCGATCAGGAAAATTTTCCGAGCTAAAAGGGCACCGCTGAGAGTCGGTGCGAATCTGCCTCGCTAAAAGAAATGAACTATAGGAGCCATATCCTTACCTACTTAACTACCACATTTTAAAAGGGAACATTAAAACACCACGTAACCTATGTTCCCCACCTAACCTAACCTAGGAGCCATATCCTTACCTACTTAACTACCACTTTTTAAGGTAATTATGATACTTTAATCACTAGCGAAACTGGAATTCGCTATAAGAAATGAACAAGTGCTGGCTAGTTTGGTATTTTTCTCTATGTGTTTAATAGGGACTGGGGCATACTAACTTACATGTCGGTTGATTAAAATTTGAAGTATGTTTTTCACTCCAGTCCATTGTTTACATCTGAAAGACTGAATGGGACTTGTTGCGCATGCTTGGTTTCTGTGCATTTCCAATGACGTATCTGTCAAGTTGTTTTTTAAACCAATTAACAACTTACACGTACATCTTCATAAGTTCCCGGATGTTGTTCTACAACAGTAATTTTTTTCCACCTTCCCTTTCGGTTTTAAAGGTGTCTCCAGGAGGGAACTTGAGTGAAGTACATCAATCTATTTTGAAATTTAGTGTAATTTCATTAATGTCGGCAATTGATTATGATGGAATTGCTCTCCGTTCAGTGTAAAGCTATTGTTACTCATGTGAAATTAAAAAAAGAAAACGAAAAATAATGCCTCAAAGGTCCGATTATGACTTAATTCTTAGGGAAGACCAACACATTTACTACTGCAAAGGATCTCTAAAGATTACCAAGGAATTATTTGAGATTTACTTAATCATAATGTAAAGTTTTATTTGTGATTTACTTTAGATTTGTGACCTGGAAAGGGGATCCGGTGTGACGGTCTGAACGATCCCCCCGTCTCAGAATTCTCCTTGATAATCTGCGCATGCGCGAACATTGCCATTTGCCAGTGCATACGAGGTTGATGCTTTATTTTTCTGTAATGTTAGCGTGCGCAGCTCAACATTACCGCTTGCCAGTACATACGAGCTTGATGTTTTATTTTCATGCGAGCGAAGCGAGCTAATGGCGAAAAAGAACCATTATACAATGTCAAGGAGAATTCTAAGACCAGGGGATCATTCAGACCGTCACACCGGCTGGCGGTTGTGACCTGGGAAGGGTTGTGACCTGGGAAGGTTTGTGACCTGGAAAGGGCAAGCCTCCTGGCTAGGAGTTGTGACCTGGGAAGGTTTGTGACCTGGAAAGGACAAGCCTCCTGGCTAGGGGTTGTGACCTGGGAACTACTAGGTTAGGTTAGGTGGGTTCGTTAGGCTCTGTACCCTTTTACAAATCTAGATAGTATTAAATAATCATGTTTTGGCCTATTTTCAGCCACTTACTTGAACCATACATTTTTCCAACTGGTTATCTAGTCCTTATTTTGCATTTCTGACAATTATCATTGCTGTAAATCACTCACTTATGACATTTCCCCAAACCAAAAACCCCGGTTTCCCACTGGTGCCCCAATAATCAAAGTTATAAATGCACAGAACGCAAGATAACAAGTAGGAAAAATATATTTGGCTAGAAATTAAAGTATCATATTTTTACCCATTTTAAAATGGAACATTAAAAACCATATGGCCTATGATCCTCGCCTAACCTAGCGTAGGAGTTCCTCACCTAATCTAGCCTAGGAGTTTCTCACCTAATCTAGCCTAGGAGTTTCTCACCTAATCTAGCCTGGGAGTTCCTCACTTAACTTATCCTAGGAGCCATATCATTACCTACTTAATTACCCGGGGGAGACTACGCCGCCCTCCAATAATCCCTTGATTGCCAAATCTTAACCTACAACTACCAGGCCACTATGACCATCCTATGACCCTCCCTTAAACTGCTGTATCCCTACCTTCTTACCTACCCCCTTTAAATTGCCATGTCCTTGCCTACTGGGGAGGTTATGTCCACCCCACAACTCCCTTACACTACCATATCCTTGCCTACTTACTTAACGCACCCCTGCTTCCTTTACAATGCCGTATCCATACCTACGCAACTCCCTTACACTACCGTATCCTTGCGTACTTACCTAACGCCCTCCACTCATCCCACCCCTTTCCTTTACAATGCCGTATCCTTATCTACTGTACACTGTTTTGTCATTATTTACTTACCTACTGCACTTACATCACCGTAGCCTTTCTTAGTTACCAAGGCGGCTACGGCTATCCTGCAACCCATCTAACACTGACACATCCTTACAATGTCGACTCGAATCGGACCTTACCTACTGTACACTACACAATATTATCCTTAGTCTTACTTAGCATTAGCACACCTTAAAAAACGATCTTAGCTAAAGACAATGTCAATATCAATTTTCTTACCAAATTTAGAACTTTAATAATTTAATCGCTGATAATTAAAGTCTCTACCGCTGAAATTAATAACAGTATCCGCAAGAATGTCAGTAAAATAAACCTAAAAGAAAAAAAAGTTATGTTCTATCTTCATAGCCTTCAATGTTTACAAGAACACATGTTTAATAACACTTCTTGATTCTGAGTCTTTGACTAGACTGCATTATCAATATCATTGTGTGTGTGTGTGTGTGTGTTAAGATTGCCTTACCTTGTGTAAGACACGGGCTCTTGCGTTGGCGGCCCGTAAGATAATGTAATTGGAAATTGCTAAATTAAATTCATAAAAAGAAGTTTGCAATGTGAACAGGGTTAAAGTAGTTTACGTTAATGCTAGAGGGGTTCAATCAATTAAACAATGAGATAATATATTACTTTACAGGTGTTTAAACTACGTTAAATTTAGATAGCCGAAGCTAAAGATGTAAGGTCAAAATGTAGTTGGTAGTTTCGAGTGAACTGTTAATCCTCATTCAGCCCCAACAGGGAAAATAGCCCAGTGAGGAAAGGAAACAAGAAAAAATAAAATATTTCAAGAACAGTACTAACATTAAAATAAATATTTCCTATATAAACTATAGATACCTTAACAAAACAAGAGGAAGAAATTTAGATAGAATAGTGTGCCCAAATGTACCCCCAAGTGAGAGAACTCTAACCCAAGACAGTGGAAGACCAAGGTACAGAGGCTATGGCACTACCCAAGACTAGAGGACAATGGTTTAATTTTGGAGTGTCCTTCTCCTAGAAGAGCTGCTGACCATTGCTAAGGTCTCTTCTATCCTTACCAAGGGTTAAGTAGCCACTGAACAATTACAGTGCAGTAGTTCACCCCTTAAGAGAAGAAGAATTATTTGCGTCATAACAAGCAAAACTCAACAAAGAGCAAGGCATTTGCTGTTATTAAATATCACTTCAGGCTATATTTATTTCATCGCTGATTTTATACATTAAAACCAAATTTATATTTCTTAATATCTACTTATAAAGAGTTATTGTTCGGTGCTACTATAGCGTGAGGTCTACCGCCATATGTCGCCTACCCAGGCAGAGGGTGAGGTCTACCACGCGACAAGCTTGGACCTTCCGCAACCTTAATGTCATGGGGTACCAGCAATCTACAGTAAACCACCAGCAATATTATGTGGATCCTGCGACAGGAGCACACACACAGGCAATTGAGCGATCGTGGTTGGACGCTATACCGTTGATTCTGAAGAGATTAATGCGAGGTGTTTGTCGTCAGCTGTTCCAGTCTCATCTTTATTTTTGCTGGAAGGTGATGAGAAAAAAAAACCAATGATCTATTTGTGTCTTTCTTAGAAGATGTACGAAGTGTGTACCGCTAGGATAAATGTATGGAAATATATGATAACATGTTTATTTTTACCTTTATTCCTTTTTTTAATGTAATTAGAAATCCAATTATCTATTTAAGTCATTTCTAAGATATGTTTAAATGAAGTGTTTATTGCTTAAACAAATGTATGAAATGTGTTTTATCTATGAGGGACGAATAATTTAGCAGTAGACCGATAACATGTTTATTTTTACCTTTATTCTTTTTTTTTAATGTAATTAGAAATCCAATTATCTATTTAAGTCTTTTCTAAGATATGTTTAAATTAAGTGTTTATAGTTTTGTATCGCTAGAATAAATATGGAAATATATAACATGTTTATTTTTACCTTTATTATTTTTTTTTCAATGTAATTAAAATTCCAATTATCATTTTAAGACATTTCTAAAATATGTTTAAATTGAGTGTTTATTGCTTAAACAAATGTATGAAATGTGTCTTATCTATGAGGGACGAATAATTCAGCGGTAGACCTCACGCTATAGTGCTAACGGGAGGTAGACCTCACGCTATAGTGTGGTAGACCTCACGCTATAGTAGCACCTATTGTTCAATCTTGAGGAACATTAGGAATTTTGGTGTGTTAACATTAGATTTCCCCAATAAGGCCAAGATTGGATACTGATCAGGTAACCAAGAAAATCAGGGAATCAGAAATATATCTACATAAAGTTTACTTCCTCTAAGGGCTGCTTTCCTGGTCCTATCACGTTGGGGAACCCTACTCTCTGCAAGGCCTATAAAATCAGTTTGTCGTTGACATTCTTAGGTATTTTGCAAATCCTACTGCTAAATTGGTTTTTATTATCAAATTCACATTATCTAAACACTTAGAGAATTAGGAAGTGTTCATTTTCTTCTTGGAAGAAATGCTTCTCGTTTATCAAATATCGAATTTTAATTGGTTTATTATTATTTACCATCTTATTAAATATTTATAGGCCTATATCCATAATTTATGACACCCTTAGTATCCATGGTCAGTATTTTTAGCTAATCTCTCCAATTCCAAATCTTGCAATTCTTGAATTCACTATTTGATCATCTGGTTTGTTCAACTCGGCCCAGTTTATACATTTTATCTGATATGAATTACATTCCTTGGTGGTGTGATTTTCTTGAACATTTTTCACACACTTTATCATCAGTCTTGAACTTGCACTCGTTTTCAAAAAGTCCATACCTTTGACAGTGGTAGCGGGTGGTTCCTTTAGACAAATATATTCTACTACAAATTCCCCGGGTTTTAATTGCAAATGGATAAGCAAATTAATGTCTTTAACTATCGCTTCCTCCTAAGAAAACAATACAAATAAGGAGGGAGATTTCAAGTTTATTATTTTGCAATAACAATGACATTTAAAAGCAAATGTGGTAAAGATAAAAGATTGAGTTCAAAGCACTATCAGATAAACACAATCAAAGCGTTTTCATATCTTGAAAATAGTTTATCTTTACTTAAAAACCTTTGTGAACAATATCCCCTGGAAAAAAAAGTGAAGTGATGGAAAAAAATCTGGTGAAGGTCATGAGGTAAAGGCAGTATCTTGAGTCAGAATAAAGACGATATATCTATTGAACACGGGCAGTTATGGAGAGACTGTTAAGGCAAGGTGAATGATTGACAGGTCTATAAGTTTTATTGGCATATGGAGAGATATATGAAAAAACAATCAGAAAGTTATGGAAACACGACTGCATCTGTTACATGCAAACAGTTCTACAAAATGACACTATTTCTATGGTCCATTTCTTTTAGCGATGCATATTTGCACCGACTCGCAGCGGTGCCCTTTTAGCTCGGAAAAGTTTCCGGATCGCTGATTGGTTGGACAAGATAATTCTAACCAATCAGCGATCAGGAAACTTTTCCGAGCTAAAAGGGCACCGCCGCGAGTCGGTGCAAATATGCATCGCTAAAAGAAATGGACTATAGTTTCTGATGTAGAGACGGAAAATAAAGGAATCAGCACCACTTTGTTGTATCCTTGAGCCTTGAATGTCCACTAGTTCCTGCTGAATCTCTGAGCCCTGTCTAACAAGAAGGCGTTATCACTGACGACTTCTCTAAGCTTTGCTTTCATGTGGTTGATGGTGATCGATCTTAGATGCAAAATAAAAAGATAGTACACCAAGGACACGAAAATGATCAGTCCTATGGGTAGGGTCACGTATAAATCGTCCATCCAAAAAAGAAATGATCTGAAATCAAAAGGTTCCAATTAGAAAGATCATAAAATTGTTTGAAAAGTAAAGAGCTATGAATTAGGGATGTAGTTTCCCCTCATGAATAGGCCTACTACGCTTACCATGTGACTAATGATAATGACTTAAGACAACAGAGACGCAGTGGGATGATGATAATCACAGTAAAGCTATGAGCATATTGGTATGAAAGTTAATGCGGACACCACATTTTTACTAATAAATATATAGCAGATTTAACTCAAGGTACTTAATGATCGCAATGCTTTACCTGAAGGTCGATAAACTTCCATCCATTGTGCAGATATTATGTATTAAGGCATCCCAGGCTTTTGTCAACCCTTTAAAGGGCCCACATCCAAGTGAGGGACGAACAAAGGAGAGAATTCCCACAGTAACGCCGGCACTCCACAACCAAGAAATAACCAGAGCTACCATGAATGTAGCTGATGACCTAGAGGTCAGAAAGACACGTTCTGAAGGTCTACACATCACAAGAGCTGAAAAAAGTTCCATCCAGAGAACAATGATCAAGAAGACGTAGCACAGCAAGGGCAGCACAGGGGACAACGGCACACTTACCCAGAAAATTGTCTGTAAGAATATTATGTCAATGACCTTATCAGGAACATTGTACTCTGGCAAAACCGATAATTTCAGGCAGCGACAGGGTGTTCCTAGAATCACAAAGATGATTCGAATCACCATTCCTACCACTCGAGTCAAGAACTCCCACACCAGTTGGGAGAAAAGTTCCTGGGCGAGAATGGTCTCCCAGCAGAGGAGATTTGTGTCACATCGTCGCTCTTTGACTCGTCCTGCTTGGTCCAGGTGAGTGATGACCAAAATGCCCACAGAGAAGAGACGTATGAGACCGTTTCTGATGATGAAAAGCAGCATTTCATTCCGGACGGTATATTCTTCCCATGAGCCTAGCTTTGATATTAATGGCGGTATAAATAAGCACAAAATTCCTATCACCAATGTATCGGAGTACTTGAATAGGAAACTCAAATTCTTCATCAGCCAAGGATCCATGGTGGTTTGATCGGTCAACCAAAGTTGCAAACTTGTCTGAAATGCTGTAAATATCATAATTACAAAGAAATTAAAAAGGGTCAATGCCATAATGAATACGTTGATAATCACGCGTTTGAACAATATCCAGAGCATTCTCTCGGGTGATCGCTGTGACTTTGCCTGCTGGAATCTGGCCTCATTTAGAGCAGAGCATAATTCATTTCTTAGCATCCTTTGTTTCCAAGCGACAGATTTGGAATTGCGCAAGGAGAAGTCATAGCCAGTGAAAACTATCTCAGAAAAGACCTGACCTCTCAATGCCATGGTATTGTATCGAAGCCACTGGCCTACTCTCAAGACCACCTTTGCCAAAGATATCACAAACACAAGTAGCGTTGACAGAATGTACACCGCTGGAACTGGATATCCAATAGATCGGATTTCTGGAGGATAGTAACCGAGAAAGAGGGGAGTATATTCCAGCCTCCCTTTGCCCATCAGTAACTCTTCGATTATACCAGGAATCAGTAGCTCTGGATTATCGAGCATGTCATCACTGGAGTTTCTCCATCGGACTTGTTCCAGATACCTATCACTACAGTTGTTGATCTGGAAAAAAAAATTAGTAATGATTAGTGACCTGACCTTTCATTAGAAGGGGCTAGGGTTCGATCCCAAGTATGAGGTAGAAATTTATTTCTATTTGAGCACGATATCATGTTGATATTTATCCATTAGCAAATAAATTCATTATTTTTCTGGCATTTACACTGGTTCTAAAGGGACAACTTCTATGGATTCACATGGAAAAAAACTCACAATTTTATCATCATTTGACAAGTTTACATCAGGGCAATGACCACGACCAGCGGTCGAATTTTCCCACGGAGTCCAGCCGGCTTTCCACTCCTCCGGATCTTCGTCTATCAGTCTCTCCTCTTGTAGGAAAATCACCGGTAGCACAATACTATTCAGCAGGATGAGACTCAGTAGGAAATTCAGACCGAGCAAATCCAAGATAAAACTGAATATGGCGACACCACTGGGACCAAAGTGTCCTTCGACCCGGCGGATTAGCGGTTTCCATATCTGTTAGATATCAAAGGTGAAGGAAATTTTATTTAATTCATTTCTCAACACACAGGTAACCAAAATTTATTTTCATACTATTTTAAAGCAGATTGATGGTATTTTTAATGTTGATAATCTATTTTGTTCTAAAGGTAATTATGACAATTTCAATGGCTGGTGCAAATTCCATAATTCTGTCAAGTTTTGTTATGCATTACATTTTTAAGATAACAACTATTGTTACCAAACATATTAAAAAATAAAATCAAGTTTCAAAACTTTTGACAGTTTAAGTTATACCTGTTGGGAAAAGGGAGGAATTAGAATTAATATGCTATATTACAGTAATTTCACACTCTTTTCTTTCCATTCTTTTTTATTGCATCAGTTCTTTGCAGGATGGGATATTCAAGACAAGTCACAAATCTAAGATACTCGGATGACGACCATGAGATCGAGTAGCTTGTGATCTCCTCATATCAGGTTTCACAATATGTAAAATCTCTTATTGTTCTAAAATAATCCTATATGCTAGACTTCACTTAAGACTTTATATTATGCTTAATACATTCTTTAGCCCTCAAAGCCAGAAACACCAGTAACCACACCTAGGTCTGCATGTTTTCCCACTTTTATGTGGGGTCGATGTTTCTGACAAGCTTTCTCCATCTATATATATATATATATATATATATATATATATATATATATATATATATATATATATATATATATATACATATATATATATATATATATATATATATATATATATATATATATATATATATATATATATATATATATATTACGTTAATATCTGGATTTTCTTAACAACCTCAAAATCAGAGTCCCGAGGCGAAGGTTACGAACCCTGGTCCAGGATGCTTGTATGACAGTGACCATGCTATTTAGCCAATGGTATGGTCACGTTCACTGTCATACAAGCATCCTGGACCAGGGTTTGAAACTCATCCGGTCAGATGCTATTGTCTTTGAGATATTTCGCCTCGAGACCCTGATCCCAAGGTCGTTAAGCGAATCCAGACGTTAATGTAATAAAATATATGACTTATTTGAAATATGAAAAATAGACACGTTTAATTGTGCAAAAATTTATCATATATATATATATATATATATATATATATATATATATATATATATATATATATATATGTATATATATATATATATATATATATATATATATATATATATATATATATATATATATATATATATATATAAATGTACATAATATATAATGAATTCCAACCCAGCCACTGAGCGGAGCAAGTGATCATCAACTTGGTGTCGGTCCCAAGCCCGGGTAAATGGGGAGGGTTGGCGGCAGGAAAGGCATCCGGACATGAAAAATTAGCCAAAACTAATATGACCAGTAGAAATTGTGAGATTAGAATTAATGTTATGTTATAAATATGATGAAGTGTGGGACAGAGGTAGATGGAGAACGCTGGGTAGAAACATCGACCTCACATAATGTGGGAAAAGATGCAGACAAAGAAGAAGATCTATTTTACTGATATAACTGACGTCGAAGCAGTTCAACTCTTTGCCAATAACTTGACATGAATACTTTTGGATCTAGCAATCACAAATGCAATTGCAAACGATATATAAAACTTCTGATTGGAAAATTGTTCTATTTGAGTTTGTTTCGAAAGCAAACGAGAGAAAAATTTCGTCGACAAGTTTCGACATTTAGGTAAATTGAATGTTTAAGGGCACTTTTGTTCTTTTGAATGACAGTGTCGAAAAAGTAACATTAAACAATTGTCAGATTCTAATGGAATCAAACCACAGCATAACTTTGTTATCATTATTATAATTATTATTATTATTATTATTATTATTATTATTATTATTATTGTTGTTGTTTTTGTTGTTGTTGTTGTTATTATTATTATTATTATTATTATTATTATTATTATTATTATTATTATTATTATTGTTTTTGTTGTTATTGTTGTTGTTGTTATTATTATTATTATTATTATTATTGTTGTTGTTGTTGTTGTTGTTATTATTATTATTATTATTATTAGTTTTGTTATTATTATTATTATTATTATTATTATTATTATTATTATTATTATTATTATTACCATTTTCATTATATTTATCATTACCATTATTATTATTATTAATATTATTATTCTATTGCGCCAGATATCCTACTGAAAACAGAAGAAGAGGAAGGAGTAATGTCTCTTTCCCGTCACTTCACCATTTACTCCTCCTTGACAACAAAGAATAGCGACATATTGGATTATTTTCTGCATTTCATGTTTCCTATTACTTTAAAAGTAAGAATTTCCTAAATGCCTAATAACTTCATTGATATTCAAATGAATCCCCCGGATTTACTGGAATCGTCAGTTAAATACTGGAATCCCCTTGAAAATTACCGAAATCCCCTACAATATCACTGCAGACCCTTAGAAATCGATAAATAATGTGTGTTTTTATTAAAATACGTTATTCTTATGTTTTAAGCATTTATATATTTTATATATTTGCAGGTAGAACCTTGGCTAGGGGTTGTGACCTGGGAAGGTTTAAGACCTTGGAAGGGGGTCCGGGGGGCTTGCCCCTGGCTAGGGGGTTGTGACCTGGGAAGGTTTAAGACCTTGGAAGGGGGTCTGAGGGCTTGCCCCTGGCTAGGGGTTGTGACCTGGGAGGGGGGTCCGGGGAATTATATGTTAGGTTAGGTGGGTTTGTTAGGTTCTGTACCCTTTTGTACCCTTTTATATATTGTGTAAAGGGTATATAG